>NC_056745.1:275570753-275703253 GCF_019279795.1 Protopterus annectens
AAGGGTTGTAATATTTTGCTGTCTTGGGCCCTTGTTATCTGTTTCACACATCTTAGTTTCGGTCATAGGTAATGGATCAGCCTTAGTCCAAGCTCTGAGGTCAAGAAGACCATGCAAAAGACTTTTTCCATAGTGTTCACATTGTCATGCATCTCTAATTACAGTGGTGTTGTAGCAAGGGCTTATGCTGCAGTCATTTGTCTATGTAGTAGTATCATTTGTTTGTGGTACCCTTTTCATGAGAAGCTCAGCTAAGCACGTTATATATATTTCCTTTGGGGTGATACTGTTCAAAGACTTCTTTCAGGCAGTTATGGAAGACTTTGCGAAGAGAGATAAGGTACTGTCAAATGTAGAAAGCATGTATAAACCTTTCCATGTTTCTGTTTCTTCCAGTAGATGCATATTATTCCTTTAATTCATATGTGCTTTTCACCCAGGAAAGTATGATTTTGTTTTTTGCTGGGAGTATTTTCCACTTTTTGTGTAGTTCACCATTTCCTCTGCTTCATACTTGCCTAAGCACCAGATGGTCTACCCTTGTTAAAGTGTTTGATAATGTAATTGAATTCATGTGCCTCTTTGGCACAAATACCATCTTTTAAGGTGCTCAGTCACTTGGATCATATTACGGTCATTTATTAATATTTTAAAAATGTGTTCCAAGCTTATTCTCCTAGTCCTAGTCAGTTCATTCCCATTTTTCTGTATCTTTATTATCTGTTTCCAGAAATAAGATGTATCTTCAAGATTTCTCCTCTTGACTGTTGAAGGATTAAAGTATCTGAATATCACTTATTTTGACTGTGCAAAGAAAGACAAAATGTCTGAAACTACAATCTAGTTCTCTAAGCATAGCTTCTGGGGTTAAGTTGTGAGAGCTGGGCAGATTGTTATATGCCCAGCATCTGCAGAAACCATTTAACAATATCTGTACATGTTTTTATTTTCTAGTGTTTTTATTCTACATTTTTATTCTGACATTTGTTGTATAACACCCCCACCTATTCTTGAATTTCTTAGCAGGGTATTTTAAAGTACATTTGTATTCTGATGCATTGGTCAGTATCTGTAAATCAAATGAATCAATTTTATGCATAACTATATTAAACTTGATATTTATTTTTTTCATTTTCTTTTCCTGCCTTCTGTTATCAAAGCTCTCTATGTTCATATGTAGACTGCTTTCATGTTTTCCTTCTTTTTGTAATCCTGTTTCTTTAAAGAACACAATCATCTTTGCTCGTACTTTATCCAAAAGTCTGCTTTCTGCAGAATTCAGATGTGTTCTGTCATTACTACAGAGATGTGTTTCCCCTTAAAAATGTTTCATTCTTTAGACTGGCCAGGTACTATATATACATTTTTTCTGTTCTATATTGAGTTTGTTATAACTGAATATACTAATATCAAATCTAATTAGTTAAAATACAGCAACCTTTGATTTTTTCTTTATGAAAAAATATTTTTGCATGGGGCAAGTTCCTCCAAGTTGCCAACACTTCTCCCACGTGAGGAGGGGTCGGTCACCCCTTACTTAAATATATTGCTTTATGACAGCAAAAATGTGTTATAAGTACAAGCACCTATAAATGGGTTGTGTGTTTCCACATGAAGTTTGGCAGTATTGAAACTGAACTCAGATTGCAACTGCTGCTGATACAAACACCAAAACACATAAAAGAAATATAATCTTAATACCTGTTGTACAGAAAACTCCAACCACCACCTAGAGACTCAAAATACCAAACTTGCACTTCAGTGAAACAAGCATACAGAAATGCACCTTTTTGGACAAAGATGGCATGTAAGTACAACTTAGAATAAAGTGGTATTTAAATTCAGTGATCTGAGATTATTGCATCTTATAAAATAGGTTCCCCTTTACTTTTGATGTCATACCAAAAGCAGATAATATGGAGCATACTGCTACCCTTATTATTATTTCTTCAAATGACCATATAACATCAGTGTACCTAATTTGTAACATCTGTTTTGTTTATATTCATCATGAGGATCATTGCTACAGTGTAATTCCCTTTACAAGGGAATTAACTGCAGATATATGTCAATCCTTCAGGCCAGACTTAAAGAGCCTTTGGACATCCCCACTGCTAAGCTAGACTTCTTCCTATGCCAAGGATGTTAGTGTGACAATTATGTAAATAGAAGACTATCCCACACTGACTTTATTTCTTTTTTGTCACAGGAACTGCATAGTCATCAGTCTCTTGGATCCTTCAAGATAATTTTCACAGAGCAAAAGTACCTTAGTTTAAGCAGATTTATTCTGAGTACTTGATTGGAGTCACTGATTACTATTGATTGCTACTGCTATT
This sequence comes from Protopterus annectens, assembly GCF_019279795.1. Lineage (NCBI taxonomy): Eukaryota > Metazoa > Chordata > Ceratodontiformes > Protopteridae > Protopterus > Protopterus annectens. The sequence continues at coordinate 275,573,093 of NC_056745.1, forward strand.
GTCTGTGTTTTTATGAATGTTTTTCTTTGGGGGAGGGCAGAAGTAGATGACATCCAATAATTGTGAATTATCAGTTCACTTCTAGTCAACATTGCAAAACTCTTAAAAAGAAATCACTACTTTATTATGTCCAGAACTTTACTACCCTCCTAGAGTACAAGTACATTTTTGCAGTGGGTCACAGAATGTTTTGTTCCTTCACACAGTTGGAGAAACAACTGCAAGTGTGGGATAAAATGGAAAGATTCCTGTAGGACGCATACTTCTGAACTGTCCAGATTTTCGCAGAATGTCTACGTTTTTGCCTCATATTTTTTTATCTGTTCCTTAAAAAAACAGTGGTTTTCTGGCAAATTACTAGGATGATCTGATGATTTAAGTCACTAAATAATGACATATGTTTGAGTTTCAGACTTCAAATCCATCAGAAAATGTATGTTAACACAAATCATGTTATTCTACGAAGTTTCCATGTTTATAAGAGCAATATTTAAAATATATCCCTATTTTTGGACCTTTGTCCCCCCATTATGTCAGGCTCTGTCCAGATTTCTAGCACTAAGAGGTTAAGAGGTAAGGAAGGAAGGTATACCAGGAATGGAAAAAAAACTACTAAACTGGTCATAAAGATTATGTAGTCTAGAGCATCATGGCCTTGTATGCCTCAGTTAGCCTAGCGTGGACCTAGTAGCAATTCCATTGAGATGTAGAATTGTCTTCTCCATCAGCAGACCCTGTTTTTTTTTCAAAGTCCGCAGCTGTCCTAATTTGCTTGGAGCAAAACAGCAGCCTCTTAGTATCACAGACAAACTATGCTTCTGTCATTTCTGCAACTGTACCACAGCTGGATACCAGTTTTCAGGCTTGTTTGAGTGTATTGCGGTTGGCACTAGCACAACTCATAGTAATATTTCTTTCTAGGGATTGAAGATACCCTCATTTTTGCAAGACATTCATACCATTATAGTGGCCTGGATACAGCTTCCAGGTGTGGCTCCTACCCTTTTGGTCCTTCCTGTACTAACAACCATTTCATCATTACCAATGGCTGATCAGTAGACTTCTGCCTGATTAGTACTTGACTGTTGCATATTTTGAGTATAAAGAGCTGCCAAAGGAAAATGTGAGTGGCCTGGCAGTTTACTAACATTTTCCTTCTAAAACTATTTAATCCTTCCATCTTTGGAATAATGTCTCAAGCTGAAAGGAATTGAGACCCATCCACAGTATACACATTCAGTTCAAATCTCGAAGATGAAAATAATTTGACCTGCTTAGTCCAGATAACACCCCCTTCCCTTTAGGTTGTGATGCAGATTGCAAGGATACTATGACTTCATGTTCTCTTTGGGGAAGACTTTAACTATTGCAAGATAACATTTTAACTGAGGTGTTGAGGAGCTGTCAGATTCCTCACAAAGGTAGCTTGAACTTCTAGGGATAGATGAATTCAGACCTACTGCTACCCAAATGGAACTACAGGCCTTCAAAGACAGACAGGGTGCTTCATTAGGGCCAGACTCCCATCAATTCTAACTCAAGACTGACCTTTAATTTATTTGCTATTGTTATTGTTCAGTAAAACAAATTTGTAAATGCACACACTTATAGGCCTTTTGGTGCATCACTGATTCTCTAACCAGGTATTCTACTTTTCTCACTGTTATGCCTATTGCTCATTTTCTATTCTCTATATTACAAGTGCCTTCTTATCTCTCTTTTGTCTAGGCCTGTCTCCCTTACTGTCTGCACTTTGACCCATTCTTTGCCTCTGGGCTCCTCACTTTACTTTAATGCATCCTTCACCTCCCCTGCACAGACTCAGTTTCACCCCATCACTTTAACCCTCTGTCCCTATCCTCTCAGCTTTGCTTTCTTTATCACCTTCTGGAGTAAGTGATGTTGGTTACTTCATTATTTTTTTTCTCTCTCTGTACTTTTCACTTATTTGCAGTGTAGTTCTTTCCCACCTACCATATTTACAGCCTTCTTTATAACTCATTGGCCTTTCCACTACCAACTCTTGTCCAGATTAAATAAATACTTCCCATGTGTTCCATGCTTTTCCTCATTAAATTCTACCCAGTCCTCCTCTTCCAGGTTGTCCTTTCTCTTTATACAACCACATCATATGAATCTTTCTCACTTTTCTGTATCTGTAACATATGTTGCCTTTTTTCTTCCCTACTTACCTCAGCCTCTTAAGAGTAAAGCCCTTTGTACTGTATCTGTAATTATTGATCACATGTCAGCAGTTGAGTTTTATTGAGGTGCAAGTTCTTGTAATCTCTCCCAATATTGTTGCCTCCACTGGCAGCCTTTTTCTTTTTTTCTACAGCTTGTTCAGTGCCTTTTCTTTGCCTTTTATAAAGGTTCTGCAGATCATTCCTCCCATCACTTTGCTTTTCTGCTCCTCCTGTGTCTTAGCAGATACCACCTGCACTGCTCCACTCACCCATCCTTTTACAAATATCCCACAGAGCTTCCTCCATTCTTCATGTTTCTAGTAATCCTAAACCTGCCTTTTTTTCAACATTACTTCTTTCTCTTTCTAGCTTCCTAGCTGTACTAGCTCTTATTCTTGTATTTTGTTCATTGTGTTCTATTTCTATACCCCTTTCTTCTATAGCCTTTTCATCACTGCCTTCTTTTGTCTGCCCTTCATTTCTGTTGTGTTGCACAGCTCATTTTCCATACGCAAATACTTCAGTTCCTCCAAGTCAACAATTTTAAAACTACTATCTCTTCCCAGCATGTTCTATTTGCCCTCATTTTGCAACTACTTCCCCTCCTCCAGGAGTTCCACCCATTTTAGGCCTTAGTGAGATTTTTCCCTGTTTTATAAAGTATCCTGCTACCCAGATTTGGCCTCTTCTCCATATGTCTCAGTCACATAACTTTTGCATTCCTTTATTGATGTTTCTACCCCTACTATGGAAAGGAGCCTCATTATTTATTTATGTAATTGTACTTTATTTTGTTATCAAGGTAGGTGAGCTTGTCCAGGGACCCTTTTGAGCCACAACCTGAGCCACATGGCAGTAATATTTGATGTAACATAAACATACATGTATATAACTATATGAAAGAAACATTTATAATGTTTACATACGAGTTTGGTTTCTCTGCATATACAGAAATCAGTTTTAGTACTCATGTTTATTCTCTATTGCATTCAACCCTCTTTCTTTCTTAACCTTACAGTTAATGATGTTTTCCATTTGCATTGCACAACTGTCCACACTTTTTAAATCCCATTTTAGATAGTGACATGGTCACACATACATTAATATAAGAGAAAACAAACTATAGTAATTTCTTCATGAATTATATATGCTTTGTTTTTAACAATTGTCATTCACTCCAACATTACAGATATTGCTCAATTCATGCCTACCCTGAAACCGTACTGCTTCTCCAGAACATTATTTTGAATGTAGTGTCCCAACAAATTCCATTTATTTTATGTAATTTTTTCCTTCCCTTTTCTCAAGATCCTGCTCCCAGTGTTTTATCTCCTTTACAAGATTTAATACTTCAATTATAGTTTGGTTAGATACTTTGATCAGACTTGTTCGGATCTGAGCAACTCTCGGGCCGAGAATGGGGAGCCGGATCTGAGGGAAAGGAGATGTCTTCGGCTCTGACTTTGTTGGATCCAAGCCATTCCTTTGGAACCCTGGCTACCTTGGCCTTGGCCCCAATCCTCACAATGGAGCTGGGGAGAACTTCATCCTTGTTGGTTGCCAAGGAGATGTGCTCTCCTTCGGCCTTCGACATGGTGGAGAGAGTTCTCTCCCAAGGATTGAGACCCAGCCCATTGCCTCAGACTCTGCCCAGGCTGCCGTGGATTTGGTCACAACTCCCATCAGCTTGTCCCAGGGACAGCCCATGCTAGAGGACCACCAGGTGGATCCCGTCTTGGAACCCCCCCGTGACTTACGAGCCCTCTTCCGAGAGTCCCACTGAGGAGGCTCCCCGTAAGCATTCATGTAAGAGGAGGCACATGGATTCCCCTGAGTCCCTCACAGAAGATACTGACTTGGATGAAGGTGAGGGTTCCCCCAGGTCACCTCCCAAGGATGTCTCCTTTGGAGACATCATGGAAATCCTCCGTTAGAGGGGAGGTTGGTCAGCCCCAAAACCCTCTACGGATGAGTCAGTATTCCTGGAGGCCTTTGGCATGGGCCCATCTGCATCCTGGGTGTCCCCTCCTGCAGATCCATTAGTGGATCTCATTACCATGCAGGCATGGAAGGAGCCTGACACCATAGAGCCAATACCAAAATGCCCAGACAGGATCCTTTCTCCTCCCACAGACAGACAGGCAGGCCTGGTACAAGGGATCCCCTGTAGATGCTATGGTGGTTGCAGCTGCCACCAAGAGAGAACTGGCTCAGGAAAATTCTTAGGTCCACCCTTTCTATGGAGGTGGATTGGTTTGGGAAGTGAGTCTTTTATTCAGCGACGTTTTTCATACAAGCGCTGATTTATTTGGCACACATCATTCAACTCCAGCGAGACTTAGTCACAGAATTTGTTGTGTCGCCCCCCCCCCCAGAGTCTTTGTTGCCAGAAGACAAGCGACTGCTCTCGGCGAAAATCTCGACTCTGAAATCTGTTTCAAACACATCCATGCATCTTCTTTCCCATGCCATGGAAGGAGCGGCTTGGGCTGCTGGGACCAGCGTAGCTATGAGGCGGCACGCTTGGCTCAGACTCTGTCAATTTGCAGACCCCTTCAAGGCATCATTCACAAATGCTCCCTTTGACAGTTCCTCTGTGTTCGGGAAGACAGTTAGTGACACCCTAGTCCAGAGTGAGAAGGATGGGAAGACACTGTCTGCCATCGGAGTTCGCTTCTCTAGCCCTCAAAGATCCTTTTCTAGGAATCAGAGAGGGCAAAAGAAGATGTGGTTCCAAAAATCTCAGTTTTCCTGGGATACTCAGGACAACTCATCCCCTAGAGGCAGAGGGGGACAAGACAGATGCCGCCCCAGAGGCAGAGGGGTCCAAGGAACTTTGGGTCTAGGGAGACCTTCTCGGACAGACCCGCGAAGCAACCCTGAGGGGTTGTCTAACTGTCCCACTCTAGAGACAGTCGGAGAAAGATTGTCATTGCACCTAACGGCTTGGGAGTCCATTACAACGGACCATTGGGTGTTACAAATTATATCCAGTGGATACTCCATCCCGTTCATTGCCCCACCCATCCAATCAAAGCACCTCGCGGATGTTCCACCCGCTCAAAGGGAGGCCACAGCACACGAAATTTCAAAGCTGCTTTACAATCGGGCCATCGAACCGGTCCCCCAGATCTGTCCAGATTAGGCATTTACTCCAGGTTCTTTTTAGAGCCAAAAAAGATGGGGGACCTCAGGCCTATATTGGACCTGTCAACCCTGAACCTGTCTGTAGCCAAGCAGAAATTTTGGATGGTCACCTTGCAGTCCATTCTACCTTACCTCCGAGAATGCAACTGGATGTGCTTGATAGACCTCCAGGATGCTTACTACCATATCAAAATTTGCAGAAGCTACAGGAGATTTCTTCACTTCCAGCTGGGAGCCAATCATTTTCAGTTCAGAGCCCTACCCTTCGGTCTCACCACAGCACCCAGGGTGTTTACCAAGGTTATGGCAGTTGTAGCAGCTCCCTGAGACTTCAAGGAATTCAGGTGTTTCCTTGCCTAGACGATTGGCTCCTCGCTGCTGCCACGAAGCGTCTACTTTGCATGGCCAGAGACTACTTCCTGCATCTTGCAGTCAGTCTAGGGATTACCATCAACATCTCCAAGTCCTGCTTCAACCCAACACAGACCTTAGAATTCATAGGGGCATGGTTGGACACTCTACTACTGCAAGTTTTTCTTACTCGGGACAGGGTCCAGAACCTACAAGCTCATGTGTCAGTGATCGTTGGCCCCAGGACGTCAATGGCGAATGATGTTCTCTGAGTCCTAGGCTCCATGGCCGCAGCAATTTCAATCCTTCCCTGTGTTCGCCTTCGCATGAGGGTGCTTCAGTGGACCCTGGCAGTTCAGTGGTCTTGGTTAGACCTCCCCATGGACTACCCAATATGAATCAGCAGAGCCTGCAAGATTTCTCTTCTTTGGTGGCTCCAATTGCCGGAAATCTTGGCAGGTCGTCCCTTCTTAACACCCCCAGCCCAAGCCACAGTGACCACGGATGCCTTCCAGCTTGGGTGGGGTGGCACCTTTTGGAGAGGATGGTCCAAGGCACATGGTCCCAGACCAAGACTAGATTGCATATCAATGTTGCAAGCCTTCCATGCTGTTCTTCCCCCGGGAACGATTGCAGTTCAGTCAGACAACATGTCTCTTGTCTGGTCCATCAACAATCAAGGAGGAACCAGATCTTACCCTCTCTGCCGCGAGGCCATGAGAGTGTGGGAGTGGGTGATCTCCACCAGTCAGTTTCTGATTGCTCCAACATTATAGCGGACAGACTGAGTCGGGCTATTCTAATGCCATATGAGTGGTCTCTGAAACAGTCAGTAGCGGAGGAAATCTTCCTAGCGTGGGGTCACCCTTGCTGCGATCTCTTTGCATCTCCTTCCAATGTGAAGTGCAGTGTGTTTTTTGCTCTGATCCCCTCACCAGGGGACTCCCCCAGAGACGCTGTCATCCATGCTTGGCCTCCCAGGTTACTGTATGCATATTCCCTGCCACCTCTCATTCTGAAGTTTCTTCAGAAAGCTTGCCGACTGGGGTGCAAAGTGTTCCTCATTTCCCCATTCTGGCTTCAAATGTGGTTCCCCTTCCTCTGGTCTCATGCTCTAACTCCTCCACAGATTTTGGATCCCTGCCCGGATCTAATCTCTCATCCCTTGGGCATCGGTCCGCCCAATCTGGGCAGCCTCAAGCTGACGGCTTGGTTGCTTCAGTTCCCTTGATCACTAGGACTCCCAGTCTGTCATCTTCAGTAAAGAGTATTTTGGTGGCATCCCTCAAAGCTTCCACTAAGAAAGTTTATTGCAGCAAATGGAAATGCTTCTGTATTTGGGCTTCTCAGAGAAACCTAGATCCATTTATAGCCCCGGTTCATGCTGTGTTGGTGTTTTTGTCCTATATTTTCCGACAAGGGGCTAGTTCCTCTACAGTGAAAGTACAACTGGCAGCCATATCTAATTTTCATGTCAGCAAAAATCTGAATGCTCTGGCCTCTTTGAGATTGTGCAAGGCTTTTCTGAAAGGTACTTTTCTTTTGCGTCCCACGGTTAAGGATTCTGTCCCTCCTTGGACCTTACCCTAGTCCTACAGGCATTGGTGGCACCCCGATTCGAACCAGCAGCGTCAGTAGATTTGAAATTCCTGTCCTGGAAGACAGCTTTTCTAGTGGCCATTGCCTCGGCCAGAAGGGTTTCTGAGATCCAAGCTTTGTCTGCCATGCCCCCTTACTTGATCTTTCATAAAGACAGGGTTTCGCTCTGCACGAACCCTTCTTTCTTACTGAAAGTTGCTTCTGAATCAAATACTAACTAGATGATTAATCTGCCTGAGTTCTTTCCAAATTTCCAGAAAAATGGTGAATATAAGCTGCATTTGGTAGATATTCATAGACAGCTTTGTTTCTATTTACTCAGGACTAAACAATTCCGTAAATCTGACCAATTATTCATATCCTTTTCCAGACCCTTTTTGGGCAAGGCCATTTACAAGGTCTCCTTGGCTAAGTGGATTACACAATGTATACTGCAAGTCTATAAGGATAAAGGTCTGTCCCCACCTGGTCCTATTAAAGCTCATTCTACCAGATCTATGGTAATTTCTGCTACCTTTTGGTCTAGGGTTCCTCCGGATGATATCTGTGCAGCAGTGACCTGGGCAAGGTCACATACATTTATTTCTCATTATAAGCTGGATTTGATCTCTAGAGGGAGAGCATCCTTTAGCTCTGCAGTGCTCAGGAATAAACTTTCATGAGGGCCTCCAAGGAGTTTTGGTAGCTGGGGACTCTGTCCCACAGGTTGCAGATAAATGAAGTTAACTACTTCAGATAAAGAAGTTATGTACTCACCATAACGTTCCCTCTGAGTAGTTATACTTAATTTTCTGCAACTGTCCCGCCCTCCTTCCCTGGACCTTTCTAGGTCAGTGTTGTTATTGAGTTGCTAATAGTTTGAATATTGGCAAGCTCAATCTGAGGGAAGGTAGGAGATGTGAGGGATTATGGGTAAGGGGAGGAGCTTGGAGCAGATGCTTGAAAAAACATTGCCGGCTCTGATCCAATATGGATCCGATTACCCACAGGTTGCAGAAAATGAAGTATAACTACCCAGATGGAACGTTATGGTAAGTACATAACTTATTTTTTTTGCTACACTGAACACCCAAAGTTTATGCAACAAGCTACCTAATTTCCATGCCTGGCTCCTCTACAACCACCCCAATGTTCTATCTCCAAAACATGGCTAAAACCTCATATAAAAGACCCTGAAATCAATCATCCCAACTATAGCATCATAAGAAATGACAGAACCCATAAGGAAAGGTGGTGGAGTAGCTGTTCTTTTTTCTTCCTCCCTATCAGTGACACCCTATATTAAGCCCATACCCCAATTTGCTACTGCTCAGCTAACCCTGGCCTTCCTAAAGATAAATAACCACAAAAACATATACATAGCTGCCCTATATATTCTGCCCAGTGACAATATACCTATTCTAGAGGAAATCCTGTCCTGCTTCTCATCTAGTATAAGCAATGAAACTATAATCCTAGGTGACATTAGTATTAATTGACTATTGTACAAAGACTGCGGTGGTGGTGCTGCGGTAGCGTTGTTGCCTCATAGCAAGATGTTGTCCCATTCGATTCTCAGCTAGAGCGTCTTCTGTGTGGAGGCATACGTAAATGGGGCATGCCTTCGTTGAAGGTTGTGCATCAGGGTTGGTAACCCAGTACGTAAAAATCCACTACCAATCATTAGCAGACCGGAGTTCCACTGTGGCAACCCCTAACCGGGAAAAGCCGAAAGACACAAACAAATAGACAATCTCCCACAACCTCCCAGAATTTAAACCTATAAAACTTCACCCAGCTAATCAACTCACCTACTAGACTCTCTAAGGACAGCTCTTCTGGCAGCACTCTTGACTGGGTACTAGTTTCTCACCCTCACATTATCTCTGATAGTGGTACCCTACCCAACTCTCTTAGTGATCATCTTCCTGTCTTCACTCGTTGTTCACCCTCCTCCCTTCATCTATGTCATAACTATATCTCAACTCGCTCTCTGAAAATTTTCAACCCTCAAATCTTCTCTGACTCTCAAAAATACATAAATTGGAACCCTCTAAACATCCTCCCTCTGGATAATGCTGTTCCTTACTTCAATACTACATTCATTAATGTGTTAAATAGCATTGCTCCCCCAGAACTAAAAGAGTTAAATGCAATACTGTCCCTTGGCTAACCAAAGAAACTATAACCCCCATGCATCTTCGAGACAAATCACAGAAACATTACCAGAAATATAAAACTCCCACCTTCCTGATATAAGCAACTTTGTAATAAAGTCAAACAACACATTGCAGCTGACCAGAAATCATACTATTCCATATTTCAAAATAACCATAAAACTAACCCCAAAAAGTTCTGGAACAGTATCTCTACTCTCCTCCAGCTTTGTAAAAAAAGACAACCCCTGCCCAGATCCTAACACCTCTGATCTTTCCCTGACTACTCAATTTAACCCATTCGTCATAGACTCAGTAGCCAAGCTCACCACATCTTTTCCAAGTAATGTACAAGCCTCGACTCCACCTATGTCCCCCAACTTATCCTCCTCAAGTACCAAATCTTCTCATCTCCCCTTTTTTACTATCAAACCTATTCCTATCTCCACCATAAAAAACTCATACAAAAATTGAAACCATGTTCAAATGCCCCTGATGACCTTCCATCTAACTTGCTCAAGCTAGTTGCCAGTGGCATAGCCTTTCCCATCTGCATCCTAATAAGTTGGTTAATTCAAGAATCTTCTGTATCTCTATTCTAAAACAATAAGTAAGAAGGTCACTGAAAAAACAATCACTAAAAACAAAATGAAAACTCCAGCAAAGCTAGAACTTCCACTGAGTGACCTCCCAAACCTCTTGTATCAGAGGCACATGGGATAGATGCAAATGATCCTTATGAACATCAGGTGTTTCAGCTAATTGGCAATTCTGAATGTCCATGACTTGTTTCATCATTTTACTGTACAATTTCAGGCCAGTAAAGCCAAACCCCACTAGCTGTGGATATGCATATTTTGGTCTTGTTATGACCTCATCAGCACAGCACAAGCAGAGTGTTTGACTAAGCATTAAAAACACAGGGCTGTTATACCCAACTGATGTCCATTATCATTAAGGTCACTGCAAAAATATCCCAAACAACAAACTAAAACAATAAGTAAGAAAGTCACTGAAAAAACAATCAGTAAAAACAAAATGAAAACTCCAGCAAAGCTAGAACTTCCACTGAGTGACCTCCCAAATCTCTTGTATCAGAGGCACATGGGATATATGCAAATGATCCTTATGAACATCAGCTGTTTCAGCTAATTGCCAATTCTGAATGTCCATGACTTGTTTCATCGTTTTACTGGACAATTTCAGGCCAATAAAGCCAAACCCCACTAGCTGTGGATATGCATATTTCGGCCTTGTTATTACCTCGTCAGCACAGCACAAGCAGAGTGTTTGACTAAGCATTAGAAACACAGGGTTGTTATACCCAACTGATGTCCATTATCATTAGGGTCACTGCAAAAATATCCCAAACAACAAACTAAAACAATAAGTAAGAAGGTCACTGAAAAAACAATCAGTAAAAACGAAATGAAAACTCAAACACTGTGCTGTGCTGACAAGGTCATAACAAGGCCGAAATATGCATATCCACAGCTAGTGGGGTTTGGCTTTATTGGCCTGAAATTGTCCAGTAAAATGACGAAACCAGTCATGGACATTCAGAATTGCCAATTAGCTGAAACACCTGATGTTCATAAGGATCATTTGCATATATCCCATGTGCCTCTGATACAAGAGGTTTGGGAGGTCACTCAGTGGAAGTTCTAGCTTTGCTGGAGTTTTCATTTTGTTTTTACTGATTGGTTTTTTAGTGACCTTCTTACTTACTGTTTTAATTTGTTGTTTGGGATATTTTTGCAGTGACCCTAATGATAATGGATATCAGTTGGGTATAACAGCCCTGTGTTTCTAATGCTTACTCAAACACTCTGCTTGTGCTGTGCTGACAAGGTCATAACAAGGCCGAAATATGCATATCCACAGCTAGTGGAGTTTGGCTTTATTTGCCTGAAATTGTCCAGTAAAACGATGAAACAAGTCATGGATATTCAGAATTGCCAATTAGCTGAAACACCTCTACTCTGAAAAAAAAACTTTATTATTCCTCTTCACAAAGGGGGCAACAACACTGACATCTCTAATTTATGGCCAATTGCCATCTTATCCCGTCTCTAAAATTCTCAAAAAATGTTTTCACCTACAACTACTACCCTACCTCTTAGACAACCATCTGCTAACCCCCACACAACATGGATTTATACCTGGACACAGCACCACCACTGCTATCCTCTCCTTCCTCAAAACCGTCAATAATGCAAGTGACTCCAGCAGTATTGTATCTACCCCTCCTTCTAGACTTATCTAAGGCTTTTGATAGTGTTTTGCTCAAGTCTCTTCTTGTCCAAATTCTCTCATCTCAGTCTATCCACCTCCTCTATCAACTGGTTCTCCAGTTACCTCTCTGATAGGCAACAAGCCATGAAGTGGAAAAACTGCACATCATCCTTCCTTAATACTCTAATAGGTGTACCACAGGGTTCTATATTAGGTCCTTTACTATTTAACATATTCATAAATGACTTCCATCAGTGTAAATATGAAAAAAGGCATGCAGAAGGTGAAATTCATCCAAACCACAATCTTTAATGCAGGATAAGAGAAAAACTCAAACAACACCAATCCTTGTGTTAAGCGCTTTTGTTTCTGACCAATCAGAAACTTCATCAGAATGCGTAACAATTACAAACGTGAATTTTATATGAAAGTTAACACACGCCTTCAATTAAAAACAGTTCTATCATCACCAGTAAAAAATGCATATATCATGAGTGTATTTAGTCAAAGCAAATTTACCGCAATAAAATATTGTTTAAAACTTAGAATTATTTAGAGAAACAGGAAACATTATGGCAAATTAAGACGAATGCCACTGAATGGCCAGGTCTGAATGAAGCTCTATCTATAGCATGTTTTCTGAAATTAAAAGCACTTGAAAGATGAATGGACCCATAAATATGGGCCTTTTATTTACATATATTTTCATACATTTTTAAATTTCTGGTATACTTTCTAAGTTTTAAACAATATTTTATTGTGGTAATTTTGCTTTGACTAAATATGCTCATGAATTATGCATTTTTGTGCATTTTTTTTATTTTTTCATATTTACAGTTTGGACTGGGTTTGTTTTCCATCAGTGTATCCCAAATGCTAAACTCGTCGAATAAGCAGACGACTCTTCGATCATCTGCTCTGCCGAATCCTTCCCCAAACTCTTGAAATTAACTCAAGAAGCCTTCTCTTCTATAAGTGCTGGGTGTTAAATAATCACCTAGCACTCTGCATCTAAATCCAAAATCATGAGATTTACCCTTTCCAAATGTACCAAATTAGACAAGAACTCTTTCTCCAAAACTAGCCAAAACAAGACTTCTATCAAAATCGTCCCCCATACAAAGTGTCTAGGTGTCCTTATTGATGAACAATTAAAATGTGATATTCATCTACAAACTAATATAAAGAAATCCCACCAAAAACTAGGTATGTTTATCGCCACAACTGTTATCTTACTCCCTCAACCAATCATGTTCTCTCAACCACCTATCTCATTCCCTCCCTCTTGTATGGGCCCCCCTCCTTACTAATCTTCAATCCACTCTAAAGACAAAATTATCTTCCTGCTATAACAAAATCTCAAAGTTTGCTACTCGAGCCAAATCCTCTACCCACCACTGCAACACCCTCCATAAAGTAAATTGGCTAGAACTGCCTAACTATCTCTCTATATCCAACTAACTAATGCACATAAACTCATCTTCAAACCCTTTCTCTGCCCCTGTAAAAATGCATCAGCCTGATAAACTACTCAGGTCTAAAAATCAGAACCTGCTGGAAGTGCACAAACCTGCACACACTCCATGGAGCTTTCTATTATCCTTCTCTCTAGCACACCTATGGAATTCCCTTCCACCACATATTTGTACCACTAACAACCACTCCACCTTTAAGACCTTGCTCCATTCCCACCTCTCTTCTCACCTGGAATGTTCCTGTTCTCACCCCACCTGACTTCCCTCTACTTCATCTCTATTTCCCTATCCTCATTTCTCTCAACTCAGTTCTAATACTGATCTCCACTATTCTTATCTATCTTTTCTCTTTTATATATTATTCACTCCATACTATTTCTTACATAGTCTTACTCTCATAACACTTGTAACCCTGTATGCCTTGTTTCTCTAAAATTCTTAAATGTGGCTTGTGAGGCACAGGCCTCTACTGTTTTATACCATATGTAATCTACTTGTATTGGGGATACTTCCTTCGGATGCACTGACAGGGCATGTTATACCATGATTTTTTTATATGTTTGTTTTACTTTCATTGCATGCTGTTATTTTCTTATACTGTGTAATAACTTGTGTGTATATATGTTCATTTTCAGTTGTATAACTGTATAAGGAGCTTTTCTCCCCAGCCCTCCATTGAAATAGGCTCTTTTGGCCCAATAAACTATCCTGGTAAATAAATAAATAATAATAAAAAGGTTAAGAAATTAAGACTGAAATATGCACTGTTCCTTTTTCAATTGTTAATTTTTTATATACTTTACTATTAATCAGTGCACTTGCTTTTGGTTCCTTGTAGCTTTCGTTCATTCTGTGGACTTCATAGCCATCCTACGTCACTTTAAGACCTTGAGCAATGTACCATATCTCATCTAGTTAAATGTCTTCCTTATGTCAGAACACTTACCTTAGTTACCCAGTCTTCCTCCACCATCCTTTCCATAAAGCCTAGAAAGCGCCAACTGTTTTCTGTGGACATTCTCCCCCTGACAACCCCCCATATATATCTCATTAATACATCCATCATTCTTGTGGTCAGTATTTTTGTCAAAACTTAAGCATCTGCATTCATGAGTGATATTGGTTTGAATAACCTCTGCTACAGTAATTCCCCATCTTCTTTGGGCAGGAGGATCACCCTTCTATAATCACAGAAGTCAAAAGTGCTCCAACTGATATGCACTTACAATTCTGATTAATTCCCCTTTTACTTCCTTCTTATTCATTTTACAGAACTCTTTGAGAATATCCATCATTTTCTGGAATCATCTCCTTTAAGTGTATATATTAGTGTCTATCTCATTTTAGTGATATCATCAGCCAGTTCCTTCCTTTCCTATTCTGTGAAGCTTTCCTATTTCCACTCACCACTCCACCAGCCCTTCCTGTTGTTTTCCTTGTATAACTGCTCATAAAAAACATATCATATCTTCCCTGATACTTCAGTTTCCCCATCGTGTGCTTTCTGTAATTTTTTTCCTTATCTTTGCAAGTATTTCACAGCATTCTGTCCCTTTAAACACCAGAATTCTTTTTTCCTCAGCATTTCTGCTTCTATCCCTCTATCCTTCCTCAACTCTTATTCACATTTTGCCCTGTTTTCTTATCTCTGCATCCCTTCTGACACCTCCTCATTCAGCTGCTTCTTGTATGTTACTAATCATCTTCTTTTGTTTCTATGTCTCCTGCCTTACCTGTTTTCCATATGATACTACCTCCTGTATTGCTTTCAGTCCATCTCCACCAACCCAGTCTCAAATCCTCTTTGTCCTTCTGATTGTTCTTGAGTATGACTGTTTCTCCTCCATTCTTTTCTGTATTTCTCTTTATCTCAATTTCATTCCATACCTCCCTTTTCCTTCACCTCCCTCTTGTGTTCAGTCCATAATGGTACATTATTTGATGTTCCTTGTTTCCTTATACTGTTTTAATCCATCGTTGTGAGCTTGTTCTTATTAAGAACTAGTCTAACCTGCTTTCTTGTTCACAATCCCTTCTTATAAACTTGTCCTGTCTAGGATAATTGTGAGTTTCCCTCCAAATATCTGTCAGCTTGCACTCTTCCATCTTCACCTTTCTGAATTTTGCTTACTTTGCTCTTTCCATGTCAACTTCCAATCTTTCTCATTATTTGTATTATTGCTGAAATTCCCTCCATTAGCTCAACCTCTGAACTTCCTATGTCTTCCTGCCCTGTAAAATCTTTAGAAAAACTTTGTTTTGTCTTCACTAGGTTGGTATATGTTCCAAAGTCTCCATTTCCTACCCTCTGTCACCTCCTTGCCATATGAACTACCTCCCATCTACATTTCCCACCTTCTTATCCATTCTTGTTATCCCTGTTTTGAACAGTATGGCCACATCCCTTTCTACAACACCTTAGGTGTTCAGTCTGTGTAGCTGGATACTCCTTTGACTGCAAGTTGTCAATTTCCCTTACCTTTAATTTTGTCTACTATATTGGACCCACATGGCTCTTCTATATTAATAATTTGATAATGTTTTGTTCTCTTTATGGAGTTTGATATCCACTCTGTATTCCAAGTTACTACATTGAGCTCTTCACCTCCTATTCCTTTTCCTTCCCTTAGTTACCTTCTGTGTCTCGTCCTTTTTCCTCTGATGGAACCGGATGGTATCTCTCCATCTTTACAACCCTGTACCTATGCTCAGCCTTTACAGATGTTATACAAGGAGTCTTGAGATCCCTCTTCATCTCTTTTTCAGTTCTTCCTATACCAGTTTGCTAATAACAACTTCCCTTTCATCTAGTTCTTGATTTCCTTCTCTTCTGCATATTCCTATAGTTTGTTTCAGCTTCTCCTCCAATACATCTTCTTTCTCATTAAGTCAAGCCTTTTGGTTGAGTTCTCTTTTTTCCTGCTTCACTTAGTCTATTTCTGCTTACTTCCCCTTCCCCTCTAAATGTATATTGTTCCTGCTCAAATCTGTTTTATCACTTCCTACTTCATTTTCCTCCTTGCCTCCATTTAGAGCTACCCTCTGTACCTCCCCAAAATACATTCTCCAGAAGGCTTTTGTATCCAGCGATAAGATTAAAAAGATCAGTTGATCTTCATATTATGATCAGAGATCTTTCCCCACATTGGTAGCAATTCAAATCCATGCAGTACTCCAATGTTTTGGTGTTGCAAGTGTATAGCTGTCCCTTGTATTGACTGCCTATTTATCTTGTCCCATATAATTCCCTATCCCCCTGTGCACAGTGTACTACTCAAAGGAGATGGTAGCTCCTTTTCCTTTCTTTTCCACATACTCATTGTCTTCCCATCTGTCTTAGAGCTTTGTAAATCTTATGTTATGCCATTTTTACTCTGTCTGCCCTAATGTTTCTTCCTCTTTATCCCACCCCAGATTTTTATTCTGTTCCACTCATACCCTTCAGTTTCTGTTTTCCTGTCTGACATGGCCTCCCTCTTTCACTCCATGATACATCTTCAGCAGCCAATCCCTTGTCCATTTTTTTTCAGTTGGATAAAGTTTCCTGCCACTATGTTGTAGCTTTGTGTTTTGCTGTCTGCTTCTTTATTAACCAAGTGTGCAAGCACCCCTTTGGCTTCCTTACTATAGTGCCCCTCACCCCCAGGTCAATTAACATACACACTGCTCTTTACTAACCAGTATAAAACATTTTATCTATTTGCTTGCTTTTGTTAACTGGGAAAGTCCAACTGAGCTGAAATCTGCTTTTCACAGGGGATCCAGGGGAAAAGGCTCCATAAACAATTTATATAAAAAATACACAATACAAAACAAAAATTATAACACATTAAAACAATTCAATGAAAAAACAGAGATAACCACACAAGTCAAACAAAAACAAAATGAAGCAGTTAGGGCACACTGGATCAGGCTGCACAGCAAAAGTTTGTTTAGCTTAAACCACAAGAGCTTTCATCCTGCCACAATGCAGGACCTTTTCAAAGTGAATCATTTAATTTACATTAAAAAAATTCACTAAAATACAGCACTGGATCCATAATATTGATGTCCCATAAGCTTTCAGTAAGAATTGATCATTTAATGTTGGAATATAAGATGAAAAGGTAATGCATACTCTGAAATATGAATAATTGTGCTAAGCAGTGCAGAAAATGGGAACAAACAAGGAGTGAACAAAGAACTGCTGTTAGTTTGTCAAAATAACTGCTGGTTACCTATGTTAACTAGCTTTATAGGTCTGCTCTTGGTTGATACACTCATAGGTTTCATTCTGTTTTCTTCAAGCACATCCTTGGTTGCATTCCATTATGTTGACAACTGGCTGTTTGTTGACAACCCAGTCTGTTCTGTCATACTAGATTATTCCTCTGTTTAGTGGAATACCCGATCTTCCATTATACCAGATATGCTAAGATTTTTACATTGTCTTTTGACTACTGTCTGATTCTGCAATGGAAAGACTTTTCTCTCCTTTTCCAACTATTACTTTCTGTGCCTTGTCTTTGCTGATTCTGAACCTAGTCCATTTGTTGGCTATTCTCCCTGTCAACACCCTCTATTTTCCATGTACCATTTCTGCTATCCTCTTCTAGTAGACCTTGTGATTCCTTCCTTTCTTCTCACCCTACATTTCACATCCTGTCCATTTATGTATGACCCTTCTCTTATTTTTTTCTTTTTAGGTTTTTATAGCTTGAGAGAGACTTCAGGATTGATTGTATCTGGTCGGGTGTTCTCCTCCTTCGGCTCTTCTATTTCCTCTCCTTGTTTCAGGCTTCCTCTGACCTCTAGTATTTCTACTTTCCTTTATTGCTGGGATTATTTCTCTTGCTACAACATCTTGTACCTCCTCTGGAGATAAGAACATAAGGTGCCTTATTCTTCCAGGTGAGTCCCAGAAATGAAACTTCTTGGATTTTCCACAGTCGTATGTTTTTTCTATTTCTGTATAGCACCATTGACAGTTTGGTAAAAGATTTATTACTGCATCATCCATGGTGGTCAGTCACTTTCTCCTCAGTTTTATTCTATTATTTTGTTCTGAATGAATCTGGCTTGCATAGTACATGCAAAGGGTCCTCTGGATACTTGTCTTCTTCCAGCTCTGTGTATCATTTCTCTTTTGCAGTCGAAATCACTGGGAAGCTGCAGGGCACAGCAGATGTTTTTATTGATATGTCTGGAGTTCTTTATCTCCAGTCTTCTATGAGACATTTGCCATCCTCTTATTCATCCCCCATTCATTTTCCTGTCATCTTATGACTTCTACAGACTCAAGACATCTCTCTTGCAGAAAATAAAAATAAAAAAAAACAGCCTTTAGTTTCCATGTATCAGGGTAGATTTTCCTCTATATAGCTGATCTCCTGTAGAATTCTTTCTGCTTTTTTTTCTACAACTACTTATTGGCTGGCTAGTGCTACTCCTGTGGTCATGAACATTTTTCCAGGGTTTTTTTTTCCTCCAAAAGGATTTCAATGAACTGCTGCTTTCCTGCACTTCCATTTTTTTTTTGTGTGGGAGGTTCTGGGCTAGATAGTCATCATATAACATTTAGCTACTTCTCTGAAGCTTGACTGTTTTAATAAAGCTTGAGAATAAAAGTATCTTTTTATAAGAATCCAGTGGTAAAGGCCACAAGTATTTCAGCAAATGTCAACATGGGATACTTGTATCCTGATAGCTATAACATATTTGTATTATGTCTTATCACATAATGTGATTACCTATGGTATTTTGTCTTATCAAACAATGTGATTATAATACCTTCTGGTTTGAAATTGATATGTTACTGTATTTTAATGTGATTGTATCTTACATTCAGGTTGTGGCTAAAAGAAACCTTGGACTAGCCCACCTACCATATTAACAAAGATAGATAACAAGCTGAAAAATAAATAAGGACAAAATAAGATTGCACATGATGGATGGGCAAAAGCAGCAGATAGACTGACAAGACCAAAGAATTTAGACAAACTTATCAGCTGTTTATCTTTTTCATGCAAGAAAATCAAGGCAAATCTGTACATAAGCAAATCTTATCCAAATGTCTGGTTACATATTATCATCTGCTAAAACCATCATGTCAAAGCATTAGAAGGTTGGATTAGAGCACTTTTTACTAGGGTAGCTGCAGTTATTGCTGTTTCCTTTATAAATGTGTCAGCTCAGGATATCTGTGATCTGGACTTACCATTCAAACCTTCTTCCAACATTGTAGAGAAGACATAGTCTAGAAGCAGAACAGGTTTTTCCACTACAGTCCTTAGACATATATTATAATCTCTTCTTCCTTAGTTTGGGTCATATTAACCCTTAGACATCTGTTTCAGTACTTTCTCCATATTATAAGGAATTATATTTCAGCACTTATCCTTATAAAGAACATAGTGTACTCCATGAGAGTAGATATTCAGGTAACAGAACCACTGCTGAAATACAGACTTCCTTCCAAAGTTCACCCTCCACCCTAGGAGATGGGTAGAAGAATGGTAGCTAGGGTATACCATCTTGTGAAACCTATGGTAGCTAGCAAACCTCAAAAATGACTCACTTAACTATGCCTTGAACCTTCCTTAGGACTTTTAGGCTCACCTGTTAGCAACATCTTGCAAACCAGAAAAAGAAACAATGTGGTATTGTCTGCTATCCCCTTTACAGCCAAACATCATATTGATGCCCTTGGTGTGGTGAGAAGTCCAGCTCTTTTCTGGGCAATTTCATGGCTCTACAAGTCTGGCCAAAAGGACAGATATCTGCTTGTGGTTATTTCTGATGTGCAGCAGTGATCTTTTACTCCAGTAATTACTGCTGTGGTAAGTATGCTAACATGGTTGAACTGTTTACTTCTCTTGTTAAAATTTTCACTGTCATTTTTATTTTCTGCATCTTATATATATATATATATGTGTGTGTGTGTGTGTACACACACACACACATATATATATATATATATGTATATATATATATATATAACTACATTGTGTATATCACCAATGCACTGTGGAAAGTGTGTTAAAAAAACTACTACTACACAATAGCAACACGTTCTTAATGCAAAGTATGCCAAAGAAAAATTATGATAGATTTAGCACTTTCATTATTTTAATTCATAGAACTTCTTCAGAAAAAAATAATTTCCATATTTAAATACAAAATGACTGTCACATGACTTTGACCAGCCAATGAAATTTTTTTTCAAGAAAAAGAAAAATCCTTCCTCAAAATTTAAAGGTCACCCCAATACTTAACACGCTCCTATTTAAACAAATAACCTTATGTTTCAAAGAATATATATATATATATATATATATATATATATATATATATATAAAATGTAATTTTAAATACCTTAATAGATAAATATTAATTTTACAATCTCTGAGCCATAAGAAAACATTTTATATTAATGTGTTTGAGTCCAGGATGTTTATCTGATGATAATCTAATTTTTAATTCCACTTCTTTGCACTCAAGGTACACATTAGAATTTCCTGCAAAATCATTTAAACTTACTGAATCAATAACAAAAATTTAAAATTTCTTAAAATTCTTACATACCTCCACATGTTTAGCTAAAGAATTACATGAATATTCTTTCTTAATTGCTGTTGTATGTTCCTAAATTCTTTTTAACAATTTCTTAATTTTCTTTCCTATATGATAACTGTCACAGATTTCACACATGGTTGTATACACAACTCCACTGGAATTACAGTCAAACATACCCATTGCCCTTGAAGTTACTAATTTCTTCTGAAGAAATTCTATGAATTAAAAGAACAAAAGTTCTAAATCTTTCATGTTTTTTCTTGGCATACATGGCATTAAGAACATTGTGTTGCTTTTGTTGTGTAGTAGTTTTTTTTTTACATTTTTTCCACAGTGCATTGGCTATTAGTTTCATTAAAGTTTGGTGGAATATTTTAGTGAAAAGTAATGGCCAAGGAACTTTTTGATACAATTGATGTAAATTTGGATTTATCTATTCATGTGGTCCCTGCAGAACTATTAAATTTAATGCAAAATTTAGTATCTGTGGTGGAAGAAGCACATGGTCTTTTTAATCAAATCATAAGATCTGGTAACAAGATTGGTACATTAAGAAGTAATTCTAAATGAACACGTGAAATGGTAGTGTGTTAGCAGTTAGTAACAAACATTTAGAACCATCATTTTTGGATATGACGGATGAAACAATTTTAATTCAGGATTTTTGGGCACTGACAGCTCCATGGAGAAGTTGATAAGAATGGAAGAGAACCTGTTTGGACAGTTGAGAAACACAGGTGAGACCAGTGGATTCCATAATAGTGATAATACTGTTGCATATTCAGTTACTCAATGCAAGAAAGCTATTTATGAACTCAGGTTAAATACATGGTAGTGTGAAGTAGAGCATTGTGTTAATCTTAAACAAGTACCATTCAGGTTGAGAGTTTTTAAATTTCTGAACTGAGTTAGAAGCAATGACAAGTTGTACATCAATTTAGTTGAACTTTTTATCAACACTGGAATTACAATGAAGAAATTATTGACTGACTAAAGTAGTAAAATGCAAGACCTAACAACTGAAATTAGAGTCTTGGATGAGAACAGGGTTGTAGTAGAAGTTCCATTTTGCACTCACAAGCTCTTGGTGCTGTCCTCTCCCTTGGACATTTATCACATAAAAATGGACACATCTCTTAAAATGCTGCCCCCCAAACACTTAAATGTAAATAACACTTTTAGCTTTTCCCCCTAAATATATTTAAAATATTGTTTTTAGATTAGCAATATTGTACCTGTTGTTAAAGCATTCATTTAAACAGTTATAGACATACTATGACATAAAAAAACATGATGTGATGCTCAGAAAAAAAATCGAATGCTGAGAGTATGCTTGGTAACTCCTTTGGATGAGAATATCAAAAAAGATGTATTTTCAGACTTATGCTATGTAGTGGAATTACAAAAAAAAAAAAAAAAAACGTGAGTAGGCATGTTTCAACATTAGGTAATAGAAAAGAAAAACACTTTTAAGAGATGGTGAAACATATAGACAGGGACTGGAATTTTCCCTGAAGATAAAAACAAGATTTCAGTTGTAAACATATACTGAAAATTGATACGTCAAATAAATTAGATAACAGCATTTCTAATGACAACAGTAAAAACACTTGTAATTTTGTCAAAAATGTATGCACAAGTGGTGCTATGTGATGAAGAACAGCCACCGGTTTTATCCCAAGTCCCTTTTCATTTGAACAGTCCACAAAACAAAGGGACTCAGAATCAAGTATACAAGGGGAAATATCAAGGGAAGGGGAGAGGAAAGAAGAAGAAAAAATAGTTAATGTATGAACTTGAGTCACTTTAATCTTAGTGATGAACATGTATGTATCTGTTCTTACAAAGGGTTTCTCTTTTATTCCTCACAGGGCAATTGTTACAAAAGTGTTGGCTGATTTGAAATTGTATAGAAGAAAGTTAAACTTGCATTACATTTTACATGATATTCTGCACTTAACAAAACAAGATACAGTAGTTACGAAATACACCTTTTATAATCCTGTATTGCACCATGCATTGCAAGTGTTTACTGATGCTTGTGAGAAATAGCTTTTCCAAAAGTTAGATGTAAATAACAAGCATTCATTTTATAATTTAAAATAAAGAAAAAGAACTGCTTTAAGAAATTCATCTAATAATGATAAAATGTATGTGTTGAAAGCTGACAAAGAGAATGGTGCCATTATAATGAATATCAAGGATTATATAGAGGCAATGCTAGACTTATTAATGGATGATAGTTGTTATGAAGAGGTAACAACAGTAGTTATCCAAAAGACATTTTCTGATAATGATAAACTGGTTGGCATGCTTAGTCAAGGAGACATGGATGTGGGTCTTTATGAAGTTTTTAAGGTTGATTTTGCAAAGATGGCAAGAGTATTTGAGATACTTAAAATTCATAACATTTATAAAGACAGGTCAAAGCCACCTTTTAGGCCAGTACTAGCTGCTGAGTTTTACAAAAGTGAACCTGTTTCATTTTTATTAAATATTGTTTTAAACCCAACAGTTCAAAAATCAGAATGTTATTTAAGAGATCCATTGCATCTGCTGGAATTACTTTATAATTGTTCAGTCCAGGGAGATGACGTTTTTTTTAGTAACATTAGATGTGATTTCACTTTACACTAGTATTCATTAAGAACAAGGAGTTAAACATTTTAGAAACTATTTAACTAAATTTACAGATTTTGATACCAGGTTTATAAATATAATTTGCCTATTATTAGAAATAATATTGGAAAATAATTATTTTATGTTTCAAGACAGTTTTTTAAACAGAAAAAATGAGTGTCTATGAGTGCTCAAGTTGCATCAGTATTTGCAAATTTGGTAATGGGCTGGTGGGAAGAGAAAATTTTAAAGATACATTTTTATATGATAAAGTATGTTTTAACAAACATTTTATAGATTATCTTATTTTCTATTGCAGTGATACAAATAAAGAATTTGAAATATGTTTTAAGAAAATAAACAACAGTACTAATTTTTTGTCATTTACTTTGGGAAACTTAGGTGACACTATCAAGTTTTTGGATTTAACCATTATGTTAGATAAAAATTAATGGAAATTTCAAAGTGAAGTTTTAAGGAAAGATAATTTTGTTAACAACTACTTACACAGACATAGTCAACACCTATTTCATATTAAAAAGAGTGTAGTCAAAGGTCAATCCATCGGACTACGTAGGTTGACCAGTGAAGACAAAGTATTTTAAAGGATGCTAACCATTTACAAACTATGTTTTTGTAAAGGGGTTATAATAGAGACTTTCTAGACAAGGTAATGTGAGAAATCTATAGTATGAGACGTAGCAAGTTTAGACCCATTTTGAGAAAAGATAAAAATGGATTCTTCATGAATTATAGATAGTGTACATAATGTGAAAGAACAGACTACCTACAGTAGATCTTTTCCATTACCAATTTCCTTATATATGAATGCTATCAAGGATATGTTAGTAGGAAATTAGAAAAAAATTTTAGTAAATGAAGATTTATCTAAAGTTTTAGGAGAAAAAACATTGTTTACATATAAAGGTAGTAACAATATCAAATCTATTCTAGAAATGTCTGGGATGAAAAAGGGAGGACAACATTTCTGCAATGCATACTTACAAATATAATAGATGCAAATATTGCAGATTTATTAGTGACACCTCAAATGTGATCATTAAAGAGAAAACAGACAAATCTGGGCAAAGGGTAGGTTTGACTATAATTCCAGTAGAGCTGTGTACATAGCCATGTATGAAACATGACAGTTACTGTGTAGGAAAGACAATTAAGAAATTATCAGAAAGAATTTATGAACACACTACAGCAATTAAGAAAGGAGATTTATGTAAATATTTAGCTAAATACACAGGGGTTTTTAAGAATTTTAAGAAATTTGAATTTTTTTTGTTATTGATTCAGTAAGTTGAAATGATTTTATGGGAAATTATAATGTGCACCTTGAGTGTAAGGAAGCAGAATGGGAAATTAGATTATCAGCAGATAAACAACATGAACTTAATAAACAGATTAATATAAAATGTTTTCTTATGGCTCAGAAATTGTAAACTTAATATTTATTTATATATTAAGTTAGTTAATATATTATATATCTCTATATAGATGTTTTGAAACATAAAGTTATTTATTCAAATGAAAGTGTGTTAAGTATTGTGGGGACATTTAAATTTTGATGAGGGATTTTTCTTTTACTTTTTTTGAATTTTTTTTTCTGTTGGATGGTCAAAGTCATGTGACGTAGTCATTTTGTATTTAAATGTGGAAACTTAGAGTTACTAATTTTGAATGAATGAAAGCACTAAATAATAATTTTTCCTTGGTGTGCTTTGCATTAAGAATGTTATGTTGCTGTTGATATATATACATAAATACATATGTTCATAGATTATACTGTCAAGCTAGTGACCTTTTAATAGGTGAGAAACATAAATGCCAGTATAACTACATAATACAGCACATTTTCCATTTCTTTTAAGTCTCATGCATGGAATGTGTTCTGTCTTTTATTTCCCTTATAACATCATTTTTTCGCTATTACCCTTTTTTGCTGTCAAGTTAAACTTGTTTCTTTTTTAGATTGTGTTGTATATTATTTTTTAGCTAAAGTTTCCTAATATTTATTTTCTCTCTCCATTTTTCTTTATCTTTCTGTTTCTAACACCTTGTTTTACTGCTTTTGTATACTCTTTGATTGTTCTTCTTAATTCAGTTTTTGTGCAGTGACATTTCATGTCTTCTGTTGAGCTGCTTGTATGTACTTTACATCTTATAGGATTATAGGATACACCTTATAGGTTCATAAGTGTTTACAAGCTAATGACCACAAGGGCCTTTTTAAGCCTAGCCATGCAATGCATCCCAAATCACTGACATGTTCTGATACCCTTGATAAGTGTAAGAAGGGGCTTGGGAGATGAAACATTTACAAGCATGGGTCTCAGAGATGAACCATTTACAGGTTGCCTGTGCCCATTAGAGACATAGGTGCCAAACCAGAGATGAATTTCCTGTTCCCCATCCAAGTTGCACTTGAATTGGGTTAGGGAGGAACTCTGCTTCACATGGATGGGGACCCTGTTCCAGAGATGGGGTAGTCTCTGGGATACATACCTGTCTCTCCAGCAGGTCCTCTTTATATCACAGACAAGGTTTAAGTCTTTAGAATGGGTAATTCCGGTGCTGTTTGTTTTGTGGATATGCAGGATGTCCATCAGAGTGGAGTCTGACAAAGCCCTGTATGCTAGGCATAGCTCTCCACTCAAAAGCCTGTAGGAGACAGAATATAAGCCGACAGGATTGGTCTTATTAAAACTTTGGATTTACTGCCTTCGTTGTTTTTCATATTTCACAAGTTGTTTTTTTTCTTTTTTGTTGTTTGCTATAGAATACAAGGATAGGGCCTGGAGGTGGTCTGCATAGGACAGCTTACTCATACCGTATATTCTTTTAGTGAGGAATGTCTGTGGACATTCCAGTTGTTGGATATGCCTGGTTAAGTATATGCCAAACGGGGGATTGTATTCAATGATAGGTCTGATGAATGCTGAATACAGCGGAACAATGACTTCCTTGGACTTAGATGCCATACCTTTGTTTATAAGCTGTGCGTCATAGAATGATTTCCTCACTACTGTAGACACATGATGGTCAAAGGCTAGATTACAGTCTATGTGTGTCCTTAAGTCCCTGACTTCTGTGCCAACTCTAAGGGGAGTGTTGTCAATATGATAGTTATCAGGGGTGGATGACTTCCCGAAGAATACTATTATGCATTTCTTGGTATTTATTTTAGTCCTTGGCTCTAACTCAAGTTGCTTGTCTGTGTCAGTCCTTTCTGGAGAACATTTGTATCAGTGTGGGATTCAATGAAAGCTCCTAATTTGCAATCATCAACAAATTTAGTAAGCCAGAGACCATTGACTTTGGCCTTGACTTCAGAGAAGTAAATGCCAAAAAGGAGCTGTCCAAGAACCAATACCTGAGGGAATCCCGTTGTGACTGACCTCTTTGTAGAGGAGGACACCCCAATTCTAACCTCTTGGGTCCTGTCTGTGAGCCAGTTGGCTATCCAGCGAGTGACATACAGGTTTGCACCTAACCTCTTGAGTTTGTCAACAATGAGCTAGTGAGGTATTGTGTCAAATACCTTGGCCAGGTCAAGGTAGGCAATGTGAACCATTTTGCCCTCATACATTGCTTTGGTGACATTCTCAGAGAAGTCCTCCAGGGTGAATATTCATGACCTGCCTTGATGAAACCAAACTTGGTTGGGGCCAGTGTCTGGAGGTTTACTGTATCCCTATTGATCATTTCCATGATAATTCTTTCCATGGCTTTACATATAAGACTAGTGAGACTTGTGCATCTGCAGTTTCCAGAGTCTGTAGATGGCCCACCTTTGTGCAGAGAGATGACTGTGGCTGTTCTTCAGTCATGAGGCACGAAACCTGTTTGTAGGCTACAGTTAAATAGCAGTTTCAGAGGGCTTGATAGGTCATGTTTCATGCTATTTAGAAGGCATCCATGGATATTTTCCTGGACCCATTGATGCAGTGTTAGTATTCTTGGCCTTAAAGCATTAAGGACCTGTTCCCTAGTGATAGCAGGGGGAGTTATATTTGATGGTATTACCTGAGGGATGGTTGAGGGAAGAGAGGGGTAAAGTTGGAGCTGTGTATGGGTTTCTTGAAAAAGCTTAAGGGCTATTGTTTTTGGGGAGCTTGATGCTCCAGATCTCATGATGGAATTTCTGGGTAGCAGTACAGTCACCCCACTTGTTCTTGAATTATGAATGTTCAGTGTTCCCAGTACAAACACAATGCCTTGTAAATCTTTCAGAAAGATTGCCACAAAAAAAAAAAAAAATATAAAAACTCTTGAACCCCACCACTGATCCAGATTACTCTTAAAAATAATGCTCGATTCAGATTTCCTAATATTTAATGGAATATTATTCTACCACATAAAAAGCTCTCCCATAATATGAGTTATACTACATAGAGGATCTACCAAACTTTACATCAACTAAGAATCAATGGGCTAAGTTTACTTGAGGGAGAAGTTTATTCCATAGGCATAGAAGGGTTTAAGCTATGAAGTTATGGTTCACTGTATGGTTATCAGTTTTTAATAAGAAAGAGCGTCCTTTTGTGTTCCAGTCATCAGTATGATATTTAAAGGGTTTCAAATAGTAAAAGGTCCTTTAATGCTCTCTATAATATCCTAGGTCTCATCTAAAAAGTGATAAGATACAAAGGAGAGAGAGGGAGAAGCACCATCAGTTCACTTTGTAAAGAATCTTTGCACCTTTTCCAATTGCACCAGGTGGCATGTGAGTGGGTTAAAAAATGGCCTATGGTATTCTATATCTGGTCTAATAACAGCTATACAAAGGGGGACAGTTACTTCTTTGGCATGGCTGTACGCACCACGGAGGATCATAAGCTTTGTGGATGATAGTAGTTATATGGGTATCGGATAAAAGACCATCTTCCACAAAAATTCAAAGGTCTATGACGGTTTTGTCAACATTTTTTCTTTTGCTCTTGAATAGTATATAAAGCTGATGTTATTTATCACATCATAAAATGATGCTTTTTTGACACTAAAGGTCATTTGTACTGCACAGTTTGTGTTTACTGTTAAGTACTGCTTCATAGCTGGTGTTATTAGTGGGTTAAGGCAAGCTGAACAGAGGTTGCCAGCAGCGTAGTCTTGTCCCTATGTCTGTTTTGTGTGTGTGTGTGCGTCTGTATATGCACACACACATATATATATATATATATATATATATATATATATATATACACACACACACACACACACACACACACACATATAAGGGAGTGCTGATTATTGTTAACAGTACAGTTGCTCAACATCTGTTCAATCCCTAAAATCTGGTCAACTAAACAGATGGTCGACAGGTGTGCAAGATTACACAATATTTGAGGTAGGGGAAATGCCCTTTCCCTGATATTGTGCAGTCTCAGAGTTAGTATATATAGTTATAAGGGGGTGGGGGGTGCAGGGGGCTTTTAAGTTTTTATTTTTCATGCACCAAAGCTGCTTGACAGTGCATGCGTAGTTGTATGTCTATTTTGTGTGTTGTCTTTGAAATCCTGCATAAAGGCTTACTTCTCTTGCAAATAATTTTGAATATAGGATGTCTAATTCTCACTATGGGTTATTTAATCAAAATCAGTAGACACACACACACGTGTATATATGTATGTGTGTATATATATATATATATATATATATATATATAATGTATATAGATAGTTTCTATATTTTGCATGTTGTCTTTGAAATCCTGCATAAAAGCTTGCTTCTCTTGCAAATAATTTTTAAGATAGCATGTCTATTTCTCACAATGTATCAACAAGTTAGGGAGCTACTGAGTGTCTAGAAAAGAAAACTATGAACTATGTTGTTCATGCACTAGATTTACATACATTGCATTTCCCAGACCTGCAGGTACAAAATATAAATTCTCTATGTAGATTTTGCTATAAAAAGGTAAATAACTGAATGTACAACATCTCACTGGTGGCTGGACTGAAAACAAACTGGAAGAATAACCTGTTTGCCTCTTTGTAATAGATTGTACTTCATACCTAGACACCATGGGGGCAGTAGCTTTTGAGTATATTTTATAACAAAGCTTGTCTGGAAGAAAGATTTGCAAATGCTGTTTTATCTTGAATCCCGAGGTTGGATAAGTTTACCTGGTGGCCTGCTGCATCTGGAAATCATTTTCCTGGAGAAGTTTCACCTGTTTTTATAAACACAAAATTTGGTTGCTAAGTACTGTCTCACTAGGCTTTTCCTTTTTGTAGAAAGGAATGTAAAACCACCAGCTTATTGTAAAAGCATAATCGTTTGAATTTGCCTAGTTGAAATGGCCTCCAAGATTCAGTTAAAACAGAATGGAATACGTTTTGCACTTTTTACATGTACACTGTATAAGAAAATACCCTTTTTAATTTATACTTTTTATAAGAAGCCTCACAAAATAGTACTGTCATTGAAGATGGATTTCTATCAAAGTGAATTGCTGTGGTGGTGCAGTTAAATGAGTACCATTTTAAGCAACTTCCACTCCTAAGTATGTTTTGCCAACTTATTACATTTTACACAATACCTTCCAGCATTATGCCACTAAGTGTAGTTAGGTGGCAGACTTGAATGCTACCAAATACTGCTTGGAGGAGGCAATGCTATGTTACAAAAGCTAGCACTATATTCTACTGCCACAGTACTCCTTGTTATGAGCTAGACACTTGGATTCTCCACACTGGAACTTGTGTTCTTTGCTGTACTGTTACTGAGAGGTAGGGCTTATGATATACATGTAACTGTGCTATTTTAAAGCCCTACATTGTGGATGTTTTGATGGTAAAAGGAATGCTGCAGTAAAGTAAAACCTTAAGATCCATGTCAAAGTAGGAGAATGATCTGTAGGGCTGACCCACATTGGAAAACAATGTGCAAACATTATCATCATCATTATCTTACTGTCAGTGCAGAAATGTTTGGGATTTTACTTCACCAATAAGCTATTAAATCAGCATCTGTTATTTTAGAACTGTTGGTTCTTTTTAGCATGCCTGATTAAAAACCTCACTGGCAGTTAAAAGAATACTATTTTACTGTCTGACTTTTGTTGCAGCTCCTGGAACTCTTTAGTATAAACAGACTGCCCCTTAGAGAATAAGGTGATACCATGTCTGGAAATTTCTCCAAATCTGCTTTTCATTTCTGTTAAGTTAATCCTTCACTTACATGGCTACTTGACATTTTTTTCCAGATTATTAATGGCATGCCTTGGGAACTGTAAAATTTATATGTGCTTATAAAGTGTAAAAGCCAACATGAAATTTAATAGAGATTTGGAATTCAGCAAACTATCCTGATGGTGGAAGACATGCTTTCTTTTTTCACAGTCTTCCTTAAGGTTATAAAACAAAGTGACTGGTCAGTAACAGAAAAATCAGTACAAAATTATAGCTGCTAATAATAATGGTATTCTATATCTCAGTCAGTAAATTTCTTCTGGGAAGCATCACAAATCATGTTATAAGTAAATACTAGGTAGATTTTGTGTAACTGAATATGTAGCAGTGATTTTGGAACATTGTTTCAGAGGTATTCTTTATGGCCTGTAATGGTAAGCCAAAGAGATATGTAACTTGTAGAATATTTACAGTTCCTTAGAAAGTAGTGCTTTATTTCCATCTGTGAAACAGGAATCTAGTCACAGGTGCATCTGAAGCAGGCTCTGTAGGCAGGGGAGATGGAGAATGAAAACCAAAGTCTGTTTTTCCTGTATTTTAAATACCACATGATTATTTTGGTAAATCAAGAATTTTTCTCGCATCCCTTCATTGTTTTGTTCTACCTTGACAAAGAAACCTGTTTGTCATCATTTGGTCAAGCCCAGCTACCAATGGAAATGGAGTCAAACATTCTTGGTTACAAAGGCCAGCAAAATTATACTCTCATTCAGTTCTGCTGCACGTCTATTAAGTCT
Source organism: Protopterus annectens (assembly GCF_019279795.1). Lineage (NCBI taxonomy): Eukaryota > Metazoa > Chordata > Ceratodontiformes > Protopteridae > Protopterus > Protopterus annectens. The sequence continues at coordinate 275,604,333 of NC_056745.1, forward strand.
TTAGGTTCCATAATATTTACTGTATTATTTATATGACTGACTGAGGGCTTCAGCTGCAACACAAAATAACTTACTTTGAAGTTTCATAGCCACTGAAATTAAAGGAAACATGGGGTCTTTGGAAGGCAGAAACTGCACTAGCTGCAATGCTATGTTCAGAGAGGGTATCAGCAACTTTCACAGCCTGGAATCTGTTGGATAGCCAGTTTACAATCCACTGGATAACACAAGGGTTTACTTTAAGTTTGTGTATTTTTTTAACAATGCCAGCATGAGGAATGATGTCAAAACCTTGGCAAGGTCAAAGTAAGCATTATGCCGTGGAAAGCCACTATAGACAACCCCTATAATGTTTTAAAGATACTTACTAGGTTCAGGAGAAAGGCCTTCCCCTTTACAAAACCAAACTGTTTCTGGTGTAGATCAGTTAAGCTGCTTATGTCTGTGGAAATTAGTTCTGCTAAAAAATGTTCCATGGCTTTGAATATAAGGCTGTTGAGGCTGCCAGCTCTATAACTATCTGGGTCAGTAGAAGGGCTACCATTGTAGGTGAGTCACCGTGGCTTTTCTTTAGGCATTAGACACAAACCCTATGAACAGACTGGAAGTAACAATGTGGGTAGGCGGGTGAGTGGGGTAAAGTTAGCACTAAATGTGTCTGATAACATATTGGCTATAGTCTTGGGACTGGAATATGTGATATTATTATAGAGATGAGCTCAGTGTACTGTTGGACATCATTTCTTATCTTCCTGACATAACTAAAGAAATATTTGTAGCTTCCTTTGGTACGTGTAGCTACCTTAAGTGTATACTTTGCTTTATATTTTCTAATAGTATTTTTAAGATCCTTGCTAGTATGTTTCAGTGTGGTCCTAAGGATTAACATTTCTTGCAACTTTTCGTTATATTCCTTCTTTTGTTGTACATTTTATTAAACCAGAGTTCCACGAGAGATGTTTATTTTTGAATTTACCATCATATCTGTGGTGGACAAGTATGGACTTTTCTATGTATCTGTTTAGGAGCTGGTAAAAACCTGAGGTGAATGTGTCAGCCCTCAAACTTGAGTTTATTTTGGGGGTATTTTGCATAGGGCTTCTGCAAGCCAAAGTAAGTTTGCCCTGGTGAAGTCCTCATTGACAGATTCATTTGGCGGTGAGATTGTGTCAGTAGGCTGGACAGAGGGCATAACTGACTTGTGATCAGATTTAAGCAGGGTTACAGGGTGGGATACAAGTGGAAGTCAGGTAGGTAAGAAGCATGTCAAGGATATTAGAGACTCTAATAGGTAGTTTTACAATTTGCTCCATTGCACTGGTATTGACAAAGTCTAGAAATGCTGAACATATCCATTTTTAGAGGTGTATGTGTGCAAATGAATGCTTGGGTAATTGAAGTCTCCTAGAAAGAAGATAATTTAATGTTTAACTCTTCAATGATGTCAAGGTAATTTCCACAATCTTTGGGGGACACTGATTGGGATCTGTACCTAGCGATGAAGTAATAGTTGAATTTATTAACAGTGATTTGGATCAGCAGGAGCTCCATTTTACGTTCATGAATAATTTGACATGAGGTGATAGTGTTTTTAACAAATGCAGATACTTCTCCACAGTTATCCAAAGGCTTGAAGACATAGTACGTATTAAGCCCTGGTATAGAGTGAATGCTGTTACTGCAGTTAAACCATGTTTCAGTAACCACACAAATATGAACATGTTTGAATTGCAGGAAGGCCTCAGCTGTAGGCACCTTTTCCATTTAGACCCCTAGGGTTGAGTAGAGGCACCATAATTGTTTGTTTGTGTCTTTCGGCTTTTCCCGGTTAGGGGTCGCCACAGCGGAACTCCGGTCTGCTAATGATTGGTAGAGGATTTTTACGTACCGGGTTACCAGCCCTGACGCACAACCTTCAGCGAAGGCACGCCCCATTCACGTATGCCTCCACACAGTAGATGCTCTAGCCGAGAATCGAACGGGACAACGTCTTGCTATGAGGCGACAACGCTACCACAGATGACTGAATTTAAGTTTGACATTGCTCTGTAGGACTGCCAAGTAGGGGGGACTCTGTCTAAAAAAGGCACTATGATAGCCATCACCTCACCTAAAAGGATCTCAGAATTGTAGTACATTAGAGGACTGAAAAGATAATATACAAAAGAACATTTGGAAGACATCTATATGGCTTATAAGTATGTAGCAAAATCCAGAAGGTTTAGATTTTTGCTTGGATGTGATGGCATGACTATTTTTATACCCCAATCAGATTTCAGAGAATTTCTTATCAGGTAGAAAGCAAATGTTTAAAGTGTGATGCCAGACAGAGGTAATTGGGAACATGATTTTTTTTTTGCGGGGGGGGGGGTGTAATGAGATGGCAGATTTTAACCATTTCTTACATTGTACTTCATCAGTTACAACCATTTGCTTCCCCAAATATTTCAAAGGAAATTGTGAAGACTTTATGAGAATATGCATTCCCATCACAGACTGGACTTTCTATTCTTGGTAGTGAAATACAGCACAATTTTGAACTGAGAAAGCAGCCAATACTTCTACTTATTAAACTGCAGGCATATTAGGTAGAGGAAGAAATTATTTTTATTTTTTTTTTTGGCAGAAGGGAACAATCTTAAAGGCTGGAGGCATGGGGGTTTATGTAGATAATGACTTTTCATTACAAGCACAAGCTAACAGAAATGTTTTTCTTCCTTCCGCAAGCTTCTATAGAGGCATTAAATGTTGTTTCAAGTTACTGAATCCTGCATCATTTTGATTTTTCTGTACACTTAGATTAAAATCATACACATTTTTGACAGGTATAAGATGAACTGGCAAAGAGAAAAGAAGAGTTGGAGGCAGGAGAAGGTGGTGAGGGAACAAGCAAAGAAATAACAGGTGTAGAAAAGCAAACTATGGCCACACCAAACGAGAAAATTCCTGTGAAACCTTTATCTGTTTTCCAAAAATAATATGATGGCTAAAACAAAGGAGATTAAACAGTTTTCAGTAAAAGAGGACTCCATAAAGAATGCACTTAGAACATTGAGCAAAGCCATTACTTAAACAATGTTAAATGTTTATATGGAAAAGTATGTGATATAAACAAAATGTGAGTTGCATTCCAGACACCTTATAAGCACTGAAATCACTAAGTACTAGACAAAAAACAGCTATTTGACTCATAAATTTAGTATTAGTATTATGTCTCAAATTTTTTTCTTAAAAAAATGAAAGTTTATAGCCAGTTGAAGGTGTGGACTGTACTGCATGCTATATGATAAAAGTCCCTGGTTTCAAACTGCAAACTGTGTTTAAATGCAGGCTACAAGAGCATATTAGGAATATAAGAAACAATAAGATAGAGAGAGACCTATGGTCAAACATTTTTTAGAATGTCATGATTCCAATGTGCATGATTTAAAGGCTAGCATTCTAGAAAGATTACCTGTAGGATTTTGTTCCGATGAAGTATATAAAAGGAAACTAATGTGCAAAGAGAGTCTGTATATTTTAAAGTTTAACACTGTGTCCCCTTTGGGATTGGATCTTGGATGTAATTGGAAAGTTTTGATTTAATTGATTGCTTTTAATTGCATAACTGATGTGTGGGTGTATATATATAAAGGTGTCTTTTTATAGTTTTTTTGTACTCCTTGAAGGCTTGTGCCGAAGCACTGGTGAGAGAAAAAACTGGTCCTGGTTCCTGGTTGTTGTATTCCTGCAAACTGTGTTATGTTGCTTTTAATAAAGGTGCTATGACAATGGGAAGAAATGGGAGACAAAGTAAACAAATAATGAATGAAAAAGGAAACTAGTATATAACATGATGGAAGCCAATAGACAATATTGTATAATATTAGTTCTGGTAATGCATCCAGTATGTCTAGGAATGGATATAAAATTAATGAAACAAGTGTACTGAATGAAAGTAGGAACAATATCAAGATTAACAAAAATGATGAACTGGAAATGCTGAGGGAAGCTGGTTAAAAGCGTGAGATGGTTTGGTTTAATTTCATGTAAAAATGCTCAATGAAAGATTTTGTTAAACCATTGATATCGGTAACTACAAGTGAGAAAATAATGACCATTTCATTTTGTTGTCACAATTATTTTGCTTCAGAATGTAAAATTCTCAAGCTGCAGACTGGCCTGTTTCCAGTGCAGTCGGAATGCAATTTGCCTTCCTTAATAAACTGTACTAGATTGCAAGAAGAAGGCATTACTGTGTCTGATTAGTAACACTTGACCTTTGAAAAATGCCTACAACATTTGAAATATCTAATGAAAGAAAAATGAGATCTATTAAAAAGTACACTGGCTGCAGGATGAACGATTTGTAGAAATGAATATGAAGGGAAGTAGATAGACTGGTTATCTAACAACACAAAGATAGAGGGGCAGCTTCTGAAATAAAATGCTGGAGGCAAGTGAAACAAATACATAACTGATTTATAATAGCTATTCCTTAGCCCAAAGGAGGAAATCAGAATTTGAGTCTGAGTAGACAGCAGCACTGGAAAAAGATTTACTCTGCTGGCTGTACAAAGTGTAAACTCTGTTGTGTGTGTGTGTGTGTGTGTGTGTGTGTGTGTATATATATATATATATATATATATATACACACACACACACACACACACACACACAGAGATTATATATATATATATATATATATATATATATATATATATATAAAATGTGAATATGCAGTGTATTTCTTGTGAAGGGAGGCATTATGTATTCTAATAAGAGATCAGGATTGGCTGGGGCAGTATTACACAAAAATATATAGAGTAGCACAAAAAGTGATACAAACAGACTATGAAGGACCTGTTTGTAATAGCAAGATAAAGAATACAAGTTATGTAGAATAAAATATCAGCTTTACTATGGCCCAGTGTGAATTCTATTAATGGGTTAACTGATGAGGAAAAAAAAAAGAACAGAAGATACCTATATTTTCAATAGTCATGCACAAATAATAATATTCTAGGAAACACACTTGAATCGTACAGAAAATGGAGGTTTTATTAAAAAAATGGGAATGACAGATTCTTTGATAGAACAGAAAGAGAGTGAAAGAAAGGAATATATTAATATTAATTAAAAAGTCTAAGAATAAAGATAGAGGAACAAATGAAAGAAAGGCAGGGAAGACATAGTGATGACAGGTATTGACAGGATGTAAGAATTATATTGGCTGCAATATATAGTCCACCAAAAGAAGTGAGGTAAGATATAAAGAATATTATTCGAGAGGTTATAATCTTTCATCAAGGATGTATGGTAGATTAAGGAGATTGGAGCGCTACAGGAAATAATGTGTCTGGAAAGCCAAGATATCATAAAATATCTGCTGAGGTCAGATACTGAAATATATGCATGTATTTGGTTATTGATCATATGAAAATAAGAGAGAATGAAGCAGAATTTATAAGCATTTTTAAATAGAACAGAAATCCATAATTATATTTTTCATTATTTAATACAGTAAACTTGTATATTATTTTTTTAACAATTATCATTCACTTCAGCATTATATAAATTGCTCAGTCCCTACCATCCTTTAAACCTCACTAATCCTCTTAAACATTATTCTGCATGTTTTTTTCCACAAATTCCATTTATTTCTATGTAATGTGCTCTTTCCCTTTCCTAAAGATCCCACCTCCAGTTCTTGCATCTCATTTACGATATCCAGTACTTCAGTTATCATTTTGGGTTAGACTTTTATTTCCATTCTCTAGTACTTTGTTTGTTGTATGCTAATAGCATTGAACTTAGGTTTTTCTATGTCTAGGCAATTTAAATGTATTTATTTATTGCATTTGTTTACTGGGAAAGTCCACTGGGCCTAAAAGAGCCCATTTTCAGTGGAGGCCCGGGGAGAAAAGCTCTGACAAGAACATAGATACATAAAATATTAAACATTACTTGGTACAAAAGTAGATAGTGTTACATATAGTGATTACAGTAATATATACAGAATATATACAAAAAAGCAGGAATTTTGTTGGTTGTCAGATGAATTCAGTCAGAAGTATAAACAGATATATATTAATCAGCATTATTGTACTAGTATCAACAAGTGATAAAAATAATAATTTTGGAGGAAATCTCATCAGTCAGCAGTAGCAAAAAGCATAGAAGTTAAGTTATCATACAAGGAGAAGGAGGAGGTTAGGTTATAGAGCAGGAAGAGTTGAGATGATTTTTCAGTATTTGTTTGAAGGTAGTGGTGATGCTTGTGTTTCTTATAGAAGATGGAAGTGAATTCCATCATTTGCTGATGGTGAAGAAGTAAAGGAGTTGAACTGCAGGTAAGGTGGGCTTTTCTACTTTTAGAAATAGATGATTTTTAGGTCTTAGTTTTCTGCTGGGTCGGTATTGGGTGAGTAGTGTCAAGACAGCAGGACAGTCACTGGGTCTGTAGATTATTTTGTGCGCTGTGTTTAGATGGGTGAATCAGAGATGGTGAGGGGGGGGGGCAGCCTAATTGAAAAGTTATTTAATATGAATAATGACAGTCTTGTCTTACTTATTGATACTGCCGACTGAAGCTCTGTGATAGTGCCTAGTAAAATAAATGCAAAGCAGCTTTTGTGTGTTGAAACCAAAGTCTGATTAGCTGCTGATTTAGTGCCTTGTAAAAAACAAAGTCTGATTAGTGCACATAAACTTTGCAGACTATTAACCTTCACAGTAGTATATTATTATTAACTTTCTTGCACAGAACTACTAAGATAACTTGTCTATATAACAGACAACATGCACAGTACTGTACAGTTTACAGCATTAATGTCTTCAGATTTGCTCTTCGTACAGCATGAAGGATCTCCAATACTCAGATCTAACAAGAAATCAGATCCAACATCATACACATTTAATGTCCTTTTTATGTGTTCTTCTGTACCATCTGGATCTTGCTCATGAGAACAGTCTATTGTTTAATACCTTTGGAATTTGCAGTCTGTTACTTTGGTATCCACTGATGTCATAAAGCCTGTTCTGTTTCAGGGTGAATTTACTGTGAATGTTTCCATATGAAAGCAGCATTCCCATACTCCCTGCACCTGTGTCTCAAGAAATTTCTTATCTGTAATTCCTTGAAGCTTGTTACACACAACTGAATGCCTCCTTTAGGAGTTATCCTTATCAGACTTTTTCTCAAGCTGTACCAGAACCTGAACATTCATGTTTCCTTACAAATGAATGCCATTTTTTTATTTATTTGATTTTTAGCTGAGAACAGTTTAACCCTTTAATATATGTATTTTAGCAAACAGAAACGCATGCATCTGATTATATTTTCCTACATATATTATAGCAATAGAAGTGCATGTGCATCTAACTAGCAAACAGGTGTACATGCATTTATAAATCTCTAAATATATATCTAACACTAATTGTTTCAGTGAGTTACAGTGGTGGTATAAGAATTTGGCCTTGGTGGCAAATTTGGCTATTCTGTTGTAACACACTTCAAGTTTGGATTTTGCAGAATTTTGGATATTAGTGAGGAGAGGGGAGCCATAAAAGAGAGATGGTAATAAAAAGGTGGTTGAAAGGGTTTGTCTGGTAGAGGGTCTAAGAAAGTGTTGGTGCCTGTAGAGCATACCGAGCTTTTGGTGTGTTTTTATGATGTTATTGTCTATGTGTAGGTCAAAGTTAAGCTTTTCATGTATAATAATGCCTAGTAGTTTAGTGTGTTGGACAACTTATATAGTGGTATTGTCTTGGACTTTTATAGTGAAGAGTTTTTTTTTTTATCTAGGGGAGTGGTTTTCTTTCTTAGGGGTAAAAAGTATGAGTTTAGTTTGTTTTGTTTTATTTTGGATTTAGGGTAAGGTGATTATTAAGCATCCAAGATTCAGTAGAAGTGAGGGTATTCTGGATGATTTGCTGGAGTTCAGACTTGGAATTTGCAGTGCATATTATTGTAGAGTTGTCAGCATACTGGGTTACTGAGCATTGCAGGAGAGTGAAGTAAAAAGTGTTAATAAAGATGCTAAATAAGAGAGGACCAAGTATGGAGCCTTGGGGTACCCCTACAGAAGTATTGAGGAAGGGAGAGTAACAAGAAGTGATTATTTTGCCAGAATCCCGTGCCTGGTTGACTGCATCTAGGAAGGAGAGGAGGGCAGTAGTGGTGCTGTGTCTTGGTCTGAAACCATGCTGAGTGGGTGATAGAATTTGGTTTTTGAGCAGGTGGTTGAGGAATTGGGCATGGATGCATTTTTCCAGAATTTTAAAGACGGGTGAGAGAACTACTATGGGCCAAAAGTTTGTGGTGTCTATGTTGGTGCTGCCTTTGTGTAAGGGGAGGATGTATGCTTTTTTTCCAGATGTCTGGGACTAGGAATTCTTTAATTGATCTGTTAATGAGTATGCTGATGAGATAAGCTATAGAGTTTACAGCTAGCTGCAGGATATTTGGGAGTAGATTGCCAGGTGCCAGAATACAGGGTTCTAACTTAAGTAAAAGTTTTTTTATTGTGGTGGTGGTGGGTATGGGGGAGAATTTTAGGTTTGGAGTCGAGGGCAGGATTTGTTGTCTGGCATGATTTGGTCATCAGCTGTCTTGGTGGTGGTGCTAACTGGAGGAAAGGTGGTGGGTAGGTTAGCTGTGGTGTCAATGAAGTAGGAATTGAAGAAGATGGCAAGTTTGGCTGGGGTTTTGTCTGGGTCAGGGGTTGGGTTGCTTTGACAGCCTGGATGTAATGGTTAATGAAGGACCAGAATTTTTTGGTATTATCTTTATGTTGGCTTTGTATATGGACGTAGTGGGCTTTTTTATCTCTGTTTATTAGTCGTTTTGACTAGTTATGGAGTTGCTTGTATTGTAATAGAGTTGAGGGGTCTGTTTTACTGCCACGATTTCCAGATTTTATCCCTTGTGGGCATGATTTCTTTGATGGATATTGAGAGCCAGCTTGTATGGTTATGTTTTATCTGTTTTTAGTGGGTAGGTGCTTGCCTATTTAGGATGTCTAGGAATGTTGAGTTAAAGAATTCAACAGCCTCATTAAGTGGTAGGTATTTGAGAAGTGCCCAATTTACTTTAGCTAAGGTTTCATTAAATATGGATGGTTGGAACTTAGTCAAATTTCTGGTTGATTTGTATTGGCCAGGTGTTGGGGAAGATTTGCATAAGATATATGCTGGGTGGTGGTCGCTAATGGTATTAGGTAGTATGCCTGCAGTGGTAATATTGTTAGGGTCGGACACTAATATCCTGTCTATTTTGGAGCCCCAATTGTTATTTTTGTGGAGTCTGGTGATGTCTTGAATTAGTTGGGAGAAGTTGTAAAGGTTTATGTTTTTTGAGGGGTTTTTTTTGGGCAATGTGTAGCCAATCAATGTTTATATCACCTACGATGATGGTTTCAGTATCTGTGTTTTGGGATGTCCAGGCAAGTATGTTCTCTAATATTTGTGTGTTGTTTCCTGGAGGAGTATACAGAGCAATTATGCAAATGTTTTTATGTTTATGTTTTAATGTAGAGATTAGTACTTTGGCTGGGGAGAAGTTGGGTGTTGGTTTTGAATAGGGAAGTAAAGTATATTTGCTAGGGAAGATCCTCTCTTGTGGGGCTGATCGGTTCTTATGCATGAGTAGCCTGGGGGGAGAAATTCTGTGTCTTTTACATATGATTTCAACCAGGTTTCGGTAGCTGCTATAATATCAGGATTGTTTTGTGTAATCCACACCTGGAGTTTGGGTATCTTGTTTCTAAGGCTTTGGAGATTTATGGTTGATAGCATGAGAGATTTGCTAGGTTTGCTGGGGCTGGGCCTGTGTTCGGTTGAATATCACTGCATTGGGATATAATGCTTTAGCAATTTATGTGGGTTATACTTAGTTTTTTCTTGAGAATGGTATAGTTGCTGCTGGTGGTGTGATAATGGGGGTGTCTTTGGAGAGCTAGAATTTTTGCTCTGGATAGTACACAAGTATTAGCTGTGAATAAGCTAGGGTTGATATCCGAGTAACTTGATAAATGTGGTTTATGTGTGGTGGTTGTACAGGTGGGTGTAGGAGATATGTTAGGTGTTTGGAGAGTTATGTTAGGTGTTTGGAGAGTTGTGATTATTGTTAGAAGAGAGAGTAAGTGAGAGAAGTGAGATCATGGTAATAGTAGTGCCTTTTTTAGGCAATGCAATGATGTCAAAACTACCAACATGAAAATTTTATCTAAACGTAAATTAAAGGTCATGCTGCTAAACGCTAGGAGTCTAAACATGAAACTGCACTCATTGCAAGCATTCTTAACCTTGGAAGAAGCTGACATGTGTGCAGTCACAGAAACCTGGTTCAAACCTGGGGGAGAGCACCCCAGCCATAACTGGTTACTCATCCTATCATTTATTCAGACCCCAAACTGTGGGCAGCAAAACAAAAGGAGGTGGAGTTGCAATATATATATAAAAGACATGCACACCTCTAGGCTGGTCAAACAGTATGTTGCACAGGAAATACTCCAGGTACAATTGACAAGACCCCTATTCAAATCATAGCTAGCTACAGGCCTCCAACTTTGACTCAAGATGCCTACTCCACCTATCTGGACCTTTTAGAATTTATCAAGATTCAACCCTTTACCCTGATCCTGGGTGACTTTAACTATCCAACCATAGACTGGAAGAAATACTCATGCCAAAACACAAATGCCCAGAGATTCCTTGATTTCGTCAATGCAAATGCCTTGGACCAGTTGGCTGACACCCCACAAGAGGTGAAAATATCTTGGACTTGGTATTAATCAACATGAGTAACCACTGAAGCATCCCTACAGTGTCATCATCCCTGGTAAGTTCTGACCACAAAGCAGTCCATTTCAAAGTCACCATCTCCCCCAACCCCCCCCCCCCCATCTAGGGTCAAATAAAAAAAACTTCTCCAAAGCTGATTACAACCTCCTGAGGGAAGGTATAAACAGCCTCACAGCCCTCTCCTCCTCCACATAAACTGGCACATGCTTCCAAACTTACACCAAAGTACTATATGAAGATTTATATAGCTGCATGGAATCAGGAATATGAGACAGGATGAAATCCTCCTCCTCAAGAAAGAGTAAACCTGTCTGGTGGACATCCACAATAAATAAACTCTATAATAAAAGGAAACAATTGCTGTCCAGGACCAAGAAGGAGCAGGTGTCTAATTGGAAGCAATCTCTCCTTAGCATGAACAAACAAATAAGAGCAATAGTGAAATCCTTCAAAGCAAACTTTGAGTCCAAACTGGCCACATCTGCTAAAGACAATCATAAGGCTTTCTTCACATATGTCTGCAATCTCAAGAGAAACACCCAGATCTGCTCAGAACTGGTGGTCAAGGACACCACATACACAAACCCTGTAGATATAGCCAACCTGCTGGCAGACAGTTTCAGTGAAAACTTCATTTGTCTGCCCCCCCCCATCAGTAAAACAGGACATCCCCAGTACCTGCCCTCCTTCCCTTATCTTTAGGGAACAAGTCATCACTGCCCTCCCAAAGGCAAAAAAATACAGCCTCCATGGGGCCCGATAACATCCCAGGGTGCATCCTACATGAACTCAGGCAGGAACTTGCACCACCATTAGACACCCTATTCAACCACAGCCTGTGTACTAGCTTTGTCCCAGCCGAGCGGAGGACAGCTACTGTCATCCCTTTGCACAAGCGTCCACCGATCCAGGAAATTATAGACCCATCAGCCTAACTAGCCTAATCTGCAAGGCCATGGAGTGGATTTTCATGGACCTCATTAACAAGGACATTGGAAACCTCCAGATACTTAATCCCACACAGTTTGGTTTTGTCAAGGGGAGGTCATGCCTGTTAAATCTGGTCATCTTCTTTGAGACAGTCACCAAGGGCATAGATGAGGGGAAGATGGTGCATACCACCTACCTTGACCTGGCCAAGGCCTTCGATACTATTCTGCACTCAGGTATAAAAGATAAATTTTCTCAACTAGGCATCAACCCATATGTTACCAGATGGGTAGCAAACTGGCTCACTGATAGAACCCACCTAGTCAAAATAGGGGAAGCCTCCTCAGGTAGTAGACCCGTAACAAGTGGTGTACCCCAGGGATTGGTCTTGGAACCTCTGCTGTTTGGGACAGACTTCTCAGAGGTGCAGGCCAAATCTAATGGGCTGTGGCTGACCAAGTTTGCGGATGACTGCAAGCTGGGTGCTGACATCAATTCCCCTAATGATGTGGACATCCTCCAAGAGGGTCTCACCCAAACAAATGACTGGTGCTAGAAACATGGCCTCAAACTGAATGCCAAAAAATACATCATCATCCCTTTTGGGGAAAATGATGTCCCTACAAATTATCACATTAATAATAAGGCACTAAGCACGCAATCAGTCATGAGGGACTTGGGAACCCAGATTGATAGCAAACTGACTTTTGACCACCATATTGCCTCAATTGTACGGAAAGCTTTCTACATGGCTCACCTTATTAGTAAGGGTATCTCATCCAGGGACAAGGTGGTCATAACATCCCTGTATTCTTCCCTTATAAGACCAATTATTGAATACAATGCCCCTTTTGGCATGTACCTCACAAAGCACATGCAGCAGTTGGACAGACCACAGAGATTCCTCACCCGGAGAATCCAGGGCCTCAAATATCTACCCTACATAGATAGGCTAAAAGCCATGTCCCTCTACTCAGTTTCCTACAGACTCCTCAGAGGTGGCCTCTGTCTGGCATACAAAATCAGACCCAGCCCTGATGGGACTGCTGCATATCTGCAAGTCAAGCTCCACTTGAGTAATCCAAACGCGAGACTTCAACCTGGTCTGTGACATCAATAGGACTTGTTGGCAGGACAGATTTGTGTCCCAGGGACTCCCCCTTTTGTGGAATAAACTTCCTCTCCACGTAAAGCAGAGTACCTCATTAAATCGTTTTAAGCGCAATCTGGATAACTGGATGGGGAACAGAAAATACACCCCTGGGATTCCACCTACGCCCCTGCTGGACAGTGGCATAGGGTGCTGACTTGTTAGAACAGGGGCTAAATTCTTGGCTAGGCTTGTAAGGACCTCAGGGCCAATAGCCTAGTAACTTCCTATGATGGTGGTTGAGTGCAGTGTGATAACTGAATGAATATGAGCACGACAGCTAGAGTTTAGGGGATGGAGCACTAGATACTTTATCCCAGCTCCAAAGAATCATTTTCTTAGTAAAATCCATTTGGTCCCTGATCATTTCTGACAAAGTACCATGTAGTGAGTTTTTAAAATCTGTTAAATCATTATACACCCAAAAACATGTTCCAAATTACCTCTTCTTTTCATATCACACCTTCAGCATTTGCCATTTACCTAGCAAAAAATTCTCTGAAATCTGTTTGGGATATATAAATGAATCTACCTCACTAGATCAACACATCACAATACTGACAGCAAGAAAGTCAGCCTCAAAAGGCTGAGGTTGGAAATGTTGAAACTAAACTGTGTGTGTGTGAGTAAAATCCTTAGGGCATACAACCAGAAAAAAAATAAATATAATTTTTTGCAGGGGGTAAGCCCCCCTGTACACCCACACCCCCTGCTAATTATATATACTAACTCCAACATCACACAATCACTGAAAAAGAGAATATTTTGTCACCCAGAAATTGTCAACCTCACACAACTATCCACATTTTGCATATGTCAACCTTTTGCAGTTGACTTTCTTGCTGTCACTATTCTGGTGTGTCGACCTGTTGGGTGTTACCATATAAATACCTGTACGAACATTACATTCCAAGCAAAAATCCTAAACCTTCTGGGCTTTGTTGCATACTTGAGAGACATACAGATGTCCTTGTATTGTTTCTTTGTAAATTGCCTATCAAGTTTCTCTTCCCAATCTTTTGTAACCTCCTCTGATTCATTTGTATGTTTACCATGCAGTATTTTATATGCCCTAATAATTTTCCCTTTTTAACAGGGCTTCTGTACTAGACTCAATGAAAACCTCTACCACAGCTGCTATGTTAGCACTCCCCTATTCTTTTCACTATAATGTGATACTAATCCCTGGTAGGGAAGGTAGTCTCTAACCTGCAGCCCAAACTTCTGTTCAGTCTCATTTCACTCTGTTTTCTCTCTCAGTTATTTGCTCCCAATACTTTGGCTCCTTTGCTAATCTTCTCCAGTAAATTCTATCCCCCTCTTGCCCATCCAAAATACAATACTCTCCTTATTTATTGAACTTCCCTTTTTATCATCCTCATTTTCTACTTTGATTTATAACATTCTGCTTGAGTTATATGTATGAACTTTAACAGCATACCTCTAAAGTATCCCTTCAAATCAGGCAGTCCTAAACCACCTTCTTATTCCATTTAATTATTGCCTGTTTCCCCTTCAAAATAAATTCCTTCAACTCTTATATTAATTATAATCCACAACTTCTCTTGTTGATAAAAATATGCCTGTCCTGTGCATATAAATAAAAGGTCTAAAATTTGTTTGTCTTACTATCCATATCCATAATGAAGAGATTCCAGTTTTTCAATTTTTATCATCTTATTCAGTCTCTTCCCATATATCCTTACCTGCCATAACAGAATCAGTTTTAATTCACACACTTCATCTTGTCATGTCCCCATGAATATGGGTATTGCTGAATCAATTTTATATCCTGAAAAGACTGCCTCAACATATTCTACAATGCCAAAAATGTTTTGAGTACAAAACAGTATCATCCATAAATAAAGCTAACTTTTCTTGGTTACCATACCTTTTATATCCTTGAATTTTAAGTCCCTTATTTTTATTGCCAATGGCTTTTAATATAAATGGAATAAAGGAGAAAGATGGCACTCTGTCTTATTCATCTGTTCAAATAGATCTTATCTGAGAGGAACCATCCCACTTTAATTCATTTTTTCTCCCAATCCTTCATGTATCCTTCTAATTAACTCTATGATTATTTCATGGAAAACAAATGCTACCACTGCCCTACTTATAAAATCCCAGCTGACTCTACTTGAATGCTTTTATTGCAGCAAGGCCCACCAACAATACTGGTGTTTTCTTACATTCTGCTTCCCTGTGGATCATCATTGCCAAATGTTTCTTCCCCTCGACAAACTACATTGAGCTATTATCTATCCATTTTATCAAAACATTTGCCATTCTCTAAGCCAGTAATATGAATTATTTAGAAGGGCTGACAAAGGTTAAAGTAAATAAAGCAAGTAACACCCATGCCATGTTCCTCTGTTAAAACATATCCTGTTGAAGAGGAATACTCATATGCTGATATGTGACATTTCTTATGTTATATTAATTTTACACTCAGGCTGCCATTTTCTGACAGTTTGCAGTTGTTTCTACTATGCAAAACCCTTAATTTAACTTCTTTGCAGGACTCCCTTCCCAATACTCTTCCTTGCAAATATTTAACTAACACCAGTTACAGTATGTAGTGCTTAAGTGGAATTGAAATAAATTTAACATAAATAACTGCTCATCATCTATAACATCCACTCATATACCCACTAGAAAATTGCTGTATAGCTACCATGAAACATTTATGTATATTTTTACTAGACCAACAAGACATTATTGAACATCTCTCAGACAAAAATTTGGGTTGTATGCAATTGCTTGCAAGATGCTGGGTGATCAACACCTTTACAGCTAAAAGGATTTGTCACACATAATGAAACTTTGTGGCCAGTCCCCTTTAGCTTTATGTTAAAGCAGTCAGTGACAGTGCTGCTTATTAAGTAAGCCTTTTGGCTGGCATGTTTGGCTTACCTTGCTATATTTTGTTCTGCATTCTAGTTGTGTGAAAGGTAATCAGTACTGGAGTTTAAACAATACACTGGAGCAACTGGTCTCAGTGGGTCATAAAAGAGCCCCCCCCCAAAAAAAAATAAATAAATAAATCCGTTATCAAAATTGTAAATTACAACATTCAAAGTCAAAAGCTTATTACATTCGCATGTTAGTGATTCACTGCATGTGTTCCTGGGCATCTTGACAGCAGCAGAGAAGGCTAGAAAATGACTGCCATAGGCGAGAGGGATGCCTGTATGTAATTCACTCCTTTGATTTTTTTTTTAGCCACTTCTCACTTGAAGAGAAAAGCTAGCTCTGCTCCACTCAGGTACCTTACATGCAGCCTCACTTCACCCCACCCCCATTTTCACACACCCTCATATAATTAAAATTATATTTATACTTATTTATAAGTATATTTATACTTATTTCTGGCCTGTAGTTTAAATTTGGTGGCTTTTGCAGTTGCCCGCCCCACTGTAGATTTGATCTGGGACACTCCCCCAGTCCCATCTCTTTACCACATTCTACCTAATAAACTCCTTCTGCATTTGCTTTTAGTCCTTTTTAATTTAATTGCATTTTTTAAACTGAGTTTGGTCTAATATTGCTACATACTCAAGTGTGCTAGCTTGCACTGCATGTGAATTGTTATTACTGCTGTTTTAGCTACTTTTCTGTAAAAAAAAAAATATATATATATATATATATATATATATATAATAAATAAATAACTACTGTAAGCCTGTTTCCTACCTTTCCTGTAACTAGTGTAGTCCAGATACAGATTTGCTGTATCCAGGACTGTATGTAAGCTTCTGAGCCCCCAAGCCTTTCTGTTTTGGAGGGAAGCCTTCTAGCTTATCAGTGGGAGTGGTAAGCACTAGGTAACCTGTCTACCACATAAGGAGTGGTTCTGGCCCAGAAATTGTAGTTATTGGCCGTTTGGGCAATCTTTTCCATCTCTCTCAACTTTCTGATTTGAAAGCCTGCATTTGCACTTGTTTCTGTCCTGTAACTCGTCTAGTGCAGATACAGATTCTTAGTTTTAGCACTTAAATTTGCTTATTCGTGCTCAGCACTTGTTCAGAACTTGTAAGCACTAAATAAGCTACTGATTACTATAGCACTCAACCTTCCTCGTTACCTAGAGGAAAACAGTTTTGGTACTTACATTTCTCACTTGCTTAGAGAAAAACAGCTCTTGTACTCACTTTCCTCACTTATCTAGAGGAAAATAGTTTTTATTCAGACATGTCCAAGGGTCAGCTCCCAGTGTTCTCTCCTGTCTATCTGATGAATCTGGGCATCTTGAGGCAATGTAGAAATTGCCTCATGTACACAGACAACCCTCTCCTCCTACCACCCAACACTACAACCTGTGAGAGATGCACTTATCTAGCCAAACTGGAGGTAAAGCTCTCTCTAACCAAGACTGAACTTGACAGTCAAGAGGAGAAGTTACACATTTGCACCACACCACACTCATCACATAGTCTCACTAAATCTACACCACCAAAATCCACACATAGTAAAACAAAAACATTCGCGGAGGCTCTCAATAATAATCTGTCTAAGCAACAGAGACCTCCAAAGCAGAAACACAAGCAACCTCCATCCCCCAACACAACCCAAATGACACATAGCCCACAGACTCAGTGTGCCACTCAACCACAGCCAATAAGGCAAAACAACGTACCTAACACACTAGTCATAGGTGACTCTATAGTCAGACACACTGATGTCCCACTCACCAGGCTAAACAAGTAGAAGGTTACTGTCAGCTGCCTGTTGGGTGCCAGGATCTGCCACATAAAACATGCACTCAGATCACTCCACAAATACAAATATGACTGTCATTGTCCATGTTGGTGTGAATGACGTGAGACGTACCTACCTGGACTACATGAAAAGAGACATGGAAGAGCTCTCTGATCTTGTAGCCCAGGCAGGTATGACCATAGCCCTGAGTAGCATTCTGCCATTGCCCAGAATGATACTGCAGTACAACGACCAAATGATTGACTTCAACAATTGGCTAAGCTTCTGGTGTCATTTTAAGGGAATCCAGTATCTGTCTGCTTGGGATGATATGGTCGACAGACCACGATGCTTTGCCAGAGGTGGCCTGCACCTGTCACCCCTGGGATTGCGGATACTGGCTAAGGCTCTTGCCGCCCCTATAGTGCCTATTTTAGGCAAGGTTCAAATGACAAATTCACCACCATAACAGGAACAGGCAAGCAAAAACTGAGGGTAATGCTACTCAATGCTAGAAGTCTAAATCTCAAAATGCACTCACTCGAGGCACTCCTTAAAATGGAGAACATCAATATCTGTGCAGTGACTGAGACCTGGTTCAAGGATCCAGAAGGCACCCCTGCACTACCAGGCTATAATTCATACCACACTTTTCGGCCATGTAACCTGGACTGAAACACCAAAGGCGGAGGTGTGTCCATATTCATTAAGGATATCCACACCTCCAGGCTAGTTGCTCAGCATAATGCATCCGAGGTTATCCAAGTGCAACTACCTCTGGGCAAAACTGCAATCGAAATTGTAGCTTGCTACAGATCCCCCACCATGCCCCAGGTTTCCCACTCCTCTTTTCTTGATGTACTGGAAAATATTAGGGTTCAACCAAACACCCTAATAATGGGCGACTTCAACTACCCCACCATTAACTGGGAAAACTACTCGTGTACCAACTTCATAGCTCAACGCTTTCTGGAATTAATAAACTCCAATGCCCTGGATCAACCTATCCACACCCCCACCAGGGGCAACAATATCCTAGACCTAGTCATTACCAACATGAGTGACTGGTGTTCCACACCTGAAGTTAACTCCTCGTTGGTCCGTTCCGACCATAAGCTAATCACCCTTGATATCCACATCCCGCCCGCACCCCCCATTAAGAAAATCATGGTAATAGGCAGAAGTGGTGAACTTCATGACACCCATGCAGATGGACAATATAGTTACAACTGCTGAATCCTACACAAATGCACTCTATAAGCACTTATGCAAGTGCATGGATCGTGCTATCCCAAACAGAACCAAGACACTGTCCTCCAAAAAAAGGAAGCCAATCTGGTGGTCCCCTGCCATAAACAAACTGTACAACAGAAGGAAGAAACTGTTGCAAAAGAGAGTAAAATCCCATGAGTGGAGGAGCTCCCTGGTCAGCCTCAGTAAGAAGCTGGGATCCCTTATAAGATCCTCCAAAGCTAGCTACGAAAACAAAATTGCCACTAATTCTAAGGACAACCACAAAGCATTCTATAGCTATGTCAAGAATCTCAATGGCAACACCTAGATCTGCTCTGAGTTACAGCACAATGGCACGAAAATTACAGAACCAACTGATATTGCCAACATCCTGTCAGATAGGTTCAGTGCTAACTTTACCCCCCCACCCCCTAAAGGGCTCATATCTATACAGGAAGAATGCAGAGTCCCTGTAATCACAACTATGCAGGTAAAAGCTGCATTCTCTAAAGCCAAAAACACAGCATCCATGGGACTGGACAACATCCCAGACTGCGTTTTACACGAACTTCAGAACGAACTGGCTCCCCACCCTAAGCACCATGTTCAATAATAGCCTTGCATCAGGCTTTGTGCCCACTGAATGGCAGATGGCAACAGTTATCCCACTCCACAAAGGGGGAGCCACCACTGATTCTGGGAACTATCACCCTATTAGCCTGACAAGACTGGTCTGCAAGACCATGGAACGAATCATCATGGAACTCATAAACAAAGACATTGGTAACCTCCAAACTCTGGATCCCACCCAGTTCGAGTTTGTGAAAGGCAGATCATGCCTCCTGAACCTGATTGACTTCTTTGAGACAGTCACCAAAGCCGTAGATGAGGGTAAGGTGGTTCACACAGCCTATCTTGACCTCACCAAGGCTTTCAGCACCATCCCCCATTCTGGAATTATAGCTAAACTCACTAAACTAGGTATAAATCCCTGTCACAAGATGGGTTGCCAACTGGCTGACTGGCAGAACCCACACTGTAAAAGTTGCAGACTCCAAATCTGACCTCAAAGCAGTGACAAGTGGACTACCACAGGGTTCAGTCCTGGGACCTCTCCTGTTTGGTATCTACATCTCTGAAGTACAGGCTAACACAGAAGGCCTCTGGCTAATGAAGTTTGCAGATGACTGCAAACTAGGTGCCATAGTCAAGTCCCCAAATGATGTGGACATCTTACAGAAGGGCCTCGCTGAGACAGATGCCTGGTGTCAGAGCCATAGCCTCAAGCTCAATGCCAAAAAGGTGCAGTGTCATCCCCTTTGGTAAAATCTCTGTACCCATGAACTACCACATAGGCAGCAATCTACTTAACACTGAATGTGTGATAAGAGACCTTGGGACCCAGGTGGACAGTAGTCTCTCCTTTGATAGTCACATCACCACAGTAGTCAGGAAGTCCTTCTACATGGCACACCTCATCATAAAAGTGTTCTCATCCAGGAAAAAAGAGGTCATTCTTTCCCTCTACTCGACACTCATTAGACCCATTATAGAGTACAAAGCCCCTTTTGGAATGTACCTCAAATACATCTGCTGCAGCTGGAAAGGCCACAGAAGTACCTCACAAAGAGGATTACTGGCCTCAAACAAATGGCCTACACTGACCATCTCAAAAAACTCGAGCTTTACTCTGTAGCATATCGCCTACTCCAAGGTGATCTCTGCCTAACATATAAAGCTATGTCAAACCCAGAGCTGTTGGACATGCTGCACCTAAAGAAATCCCAATCCCTCCGAGCTACATGCTCTAGGGACCTAAACCTTGTCACCACAATAAACAGGACATGCTGGAGGGATAGATTCCTGTCCCACAGACTTCCCATACTCTGGAACAGGCTACCCGTCTATGTCAAGCAAAGTTCTTCATTAGCACTCTTCAAGAAAAATCATGATGAGTGGATGGGAAATAGGAAATACACCCTGGGGATCACTTCTGTGTCTCTGCTCGACAGTGGCACAGGAAAATAACTTTCTTGGGTGGCATAAGCCAGGGAACCTTGTTGGCTAGGCTTACATAGGCCCTTGGACTGATAGCCTAGTGCCTACCTATGAATAACCACTTCCCTTAAAATCACACCTAATTCCTCCTAGTAAACCCTGTCACTTTCTGTAATGTACCCATACATAAACTAATATAACAATAAAGTAATATATCACCACTTCAATTAATACAGCGGCCTATCACTTTACATTGAAAACTTCTTTTCCCTTCATATACCTCATACTAATAACTCTGCAGCAGCGTTGTCGCCTCACAGTTAGACGCTGTCCGGTTCGATTCTCAGCCAGAGCGTCTTCTACATGGAGACATGCGTGAATGGGTGTACCTTTGTTGAAGGTTGTGCGTCAGGCCTGGCAAGCTGGTACGTAAAAATCAACTGCCAATCATTAGCGGACCGGAGTTCCACTGTGGCGTCCCCCAACCAGGAAAAGCTGAAAGACACAAACAAACAAACATATTGTCCATAACAGTTTTAAAAATGTATTTGTCATAATGAATCAAGGAAAGCACTTTTCAATTTTACTTATAATTAGGGTTGCCACCTTTTCAGATGGCCAAAGTGGGACAATTGTGGTACAAACATCAGATTTTGCTGGCCAAAACATACCCACGGCCAGTACAAAGGACAGAACTTTTTTTGCCTAAATAAAAGCTTATTCTTGTAGCATTTAGTCGCTTATTCTGTTTCTTATAACATTTAGGTGTTTCAGATACAGAATAACTGTTTTATGCAACTATTACATAAAATATAGGAAATAATGTTGCTCTAATATTTCAGGACAGTTGCCATTTTTACAATGTTTTTGCAGGACACTACTGCCCAAAGAGAGACTGTCCCTCGCAAAGTGGGACAGGTGGTAACCCTACTTCTAATAGCAGTCTCTATCAAATGGTAATATTTAACATTATATCTCTTTGCTTAATGTCAATGGGTTAAACAACCCCATGAAAAGGAGTAGTGTCAACAAATATTTAATGCTACATAAAGTATATTTTGCATTCATCCAGGAATCCCACTTAATAACAGAAGATCTAAACACATTAACCTTCAAGGATTATAAGATTTTGGTAAGTTCAAACTACAACCACAAAAGAAGAGGTGTCCTAATTTTACACAGAAAATCAATGAGAATTCCAGACATAGTTAACTTGTATTCAAGCAATGATAGTATGCTTGCTTTAGTGATACTAAAAA
This sequence comes from Protopterus annectens, assembly GCF_019279795.1. Taxonomy (NCBI): domain Eukaryota; kingdom Metazoa; phylum Chordata; order Ceratodontiformes; family Protopteridae; genus Protopterus; species Protopterus annectens. The sequence continues at coordinate 275,626,389 of NC_056745.1, forward strand.
TAGATAAAAAGATGTACACTTTTGCAAACATCTACTGGATACTGGGTATTGGAACTAAAACTGTGAAAAAACATTTAGACACCATAACGTTAAAGTCTAAAGGTGAGTTACTATTAGCAGGTGATTTTAATTGTATCTTGTCCTCCTTTGATACCACAAGCTCTAAGCCCTTCAAGATGTTTCTTGTTGCCAAGCACTTGAACAACTACATAAAAGACAGAAACCTAATTGACATTGATGGTATAAAAATATTATCCTCCCTAAAGTATTCTCACTATTTTTACAGATTTGGCACAGTCTTTGTAACCAGTTCTTTTCTGGCCAAAACTGATAATGTAATGCTGACATCATGCCCTATGTATGACCGCAATGCTATCGTCTTTAATGTAACATTTAATACTAACCTCTTAAACTTCTTCCAAAGACTATCTGCTTATCTAGTAACAGTACAAGGACTTAAAGAATGGTTTATAGATGAAATAAACCTTTACCTAGACACCAATAATAATGGACAGGTTTCAGATATTATCCTATGGGACACTTTAAAGGTTGTCTTACATGGTAAAGTCAAAAGTTGGTATATAAATAAAAGGAAAGGATGGGCTAAAAAACTGGTAGACATATAAAAAGAAATTGATGAACTAAAATGTACAACAATTGACAAATCTGAATTAGCTGACGTGTAACTTAACAAGGAATATCAGGATATCATGCAACATAAGATATCAATACATCTGGAAAAATTCAGATTACAATCTTACTCAATTAATCCCAAGAGTATGCACAGGATTGCGATTAGATTTAAATATTTAAATGCGAAAAGTCATATAAAAGAAATGATATACACTAGAAATAGACTATCAAAATTACAGATCTAAAAAATATATTATGTTATAAAAACCGTTATAAGAATATTAATAATGATAACTCATCTACAAGTGATAAAAGTATAGACAATTTTCTTGCTAATAATATTCAAAAGAAATTATCGAAACACAGTATTAATAACATAGATAAACCCTTTTCCTTTAAAGAATTAAAGGAACAAATAAAAAATCTTAAGACAAAAAAGGCACCAGGGCTGGATGGTCTAATTCTGTAATTTTACAAACTCTTACCTGATAGCATCTTGAAACTCTTACTACATTCCAAGAAGTTAAAATTACAGCAAACATTCCCCTCTCATGGAAATATTCTATCATCTCTCCCATCTTAAAATTAAATAAAGAGTCCATCCTTTGCACATCATACAGGCCAATCTCTTTGCTTAACATTGACTACAAGAAATTCATGTCTATCTTAGCAGACAGGTTACATAATATTCTTTCAATATTAATTCATGAAGATCAAACCTAGTTTATCAAAAACAGAAAGGTACAATACAATGTAATTAGATTACTGTCCTTAATAGACTTAGCAAACAAGAAAAAAATGAGCTTTCTATTTTAAGCCTTGATATAGATAAAGCTTTTGACTCCCTATGTTGGTCATATCTGTTTAAAGCTTTGCAAAAATACAATTTCTCCCCAAGCTTTATAGATTAATTAAAAAAAACTATATGAAAAGTCCATAGCCTATGTAAAGATTGGATCTTATCTATCTAGCCTATTTGAAATATTAACATGTACTAAACAGGGGTGCCCCTCTCCCCATTACTCTATGCCCTGGCTATTGAGCCTCTTGCAAATTATATTAGAAATAATGATAGTGTTAAAGGCTATAAAGTGTCAGACAAATTATCCCCCAAGATACAACTGTTTGCTGATGACCTACTAATAACTTCTAATGATATTGAAAATTCAGTAGATCACCTACTTCATAATCTAGACTTCTTTGCAAACATCTCTGGTCTAAAATTCAATCACAACAAAACTCAGGCACTTCTAGTGAATAAAAATTTTACTATGAAATTTAGATCATAAAGAGACATAAACTGGGAGGGCATGCATATTAAATATCTGGGTATCATTATTGAATCTAATTCTAAAAAAAAATCACTCACATCTAATTACCAAAAACTTATAAACTCAATTACTACTCTAATAGACAGCTGGAACAGACTCTTCTTCACATTTGAAGACCGACTAACTTTAATCAAAATGATACTGTTACCTAAAATCTTATTCATTGGCCAAGTTCTAATAATTCCCCCACCTGTCAAAATTAAACAGAAAATGAATAACTTATTACTTAACTTCCTTTGGTATCCCAAAAAAAAGACAAGAATTTCTCTTCTCTGGCACACGACAAGCTGGGATGAAGGAGGTATAGGGTTTCCAAATATTGATTTTTATTTAAACTCACCATTTATTAACATAGTGTTGCTTTGAAATGATGCTTCTTATACATCATATTGGAAATCAATACATGAAGCCTTACTTCTTAATAGTAGTAAGATATTGTTTGAACCATATATTCAAATACATACAAACATCTTTATATAGATTTTAAAGATATACATTCAAAGTGAAAGGTCAAAACTTGTTCTCACACTTCTTATAAACCAAATATTGCTGTTGTTTAAAAAGCTTATGTTTTCTAACCAATTAATAAAGAATTTATTAATAATTATGTTTCCTATTGCTTACACAAATGAATGTTTGATATCTTTTGATATTCAGAAAATGTTAGAATTTAAAAAGGATGACCTATTATATTGGAATCAATTTCTCTCAGCTAATAAAATAAGTTCTGTAGACTATCTGATCAGCAGATATAGTTTGCAAAATTGCAATTGGCTGGACATCCAAACTTGTAAGGATTTTATATATACTAAGCTCGTATCCTCATTAGAGACATACCATAAGAGTAACTTAAAAATCTTGGATTTTATCTCAACAATTATTAATAGCTCACCCAAGAATAATTCATACATATTTGTTATTTATAAAATTCTCAGAAATGATTTTAGCAAAACAGATGTTTCTTTTCGGAATTATTCAAGTGAAGTTAATAGACAAGTATTCTCAGAAAAAGATAAAAAAAACTTTGTTTATAGTCAGTGAAGGAATCCACATCTTCCCTGTTCTGGTGTGTGTGTACACGTGGAAATTTTTACATGGATGTTTTTTCACTCCACATAGACGAGTAATAATGTACAAGAAAGATGAAATGAAATGCTGGCGCTGTGGATACCCCAATGCTGACTGGTTGCATATGGTTGTTAATTGTAAAACAATTTCCCCATTTTGATTAAACTTTAAATATCTTTGTAAAGCTCTATGGAATGACAGCTGTACAATTTCTGACTCCCTTATCCTTTTCAATGTTCCTGAAGTCATTCCTAAAAAACAAACATTTTTACTATGGTCTATCCTCTTTATAGCAAGGAAAAGTGTTACTAAAAATTGGAAATCCCAATGTACACTTGTCTTTAAAGTTGAGTTTATTCATCTTGTGAAGTACATCTCTAAGAATGAGATTGCTACTATAAAAACAAGGACTAACAACACAACCCATCATTTAGACAATTTTGTCCAAGCAATTAATCTGTTAGAGAAATATTAAGTATTCTCCTATGTATATTGCCTTTTTAGTTGTTATGGACATTGTATATAGTTTATTTGTTTTTTCTTGTTAATAAACTGTCAAGTTATTGTGTTATAAAATGAATAAAAACATTTTGAAAAAAAGAAATGATGTACCACTACCAGCTTATTGAGCAATGCAAATTACCTGCCAATGAATGAGGAACACTATTACTATCCACTCAAATGTTCAAATACTTCAAATTAGGCCACTGCCCAACCCTAAAAAATCACTACAAGTTAGACAACAGAACTAGTCAATAACAGAAGACCCAGAAGAAACTATATCCCTATGAGACCTAGACTCAAAATAACAGTGGGTGAAATGGTCTTCTCCAAATTAGCACCCACTATTTGGAACAAAGCTGATATTAGGCAGGAAACCACCATAGACACATTCAAAGGTGAACTAAAAAGGCTATGCTCAAAGATTCAAGCTGCAGTTTGCTTCAAAGATAATGGTTAATGCATGTAACACCAGTACATAATTAGTAACCCCTTTAACTTGCACAGTTTTATTAAGTACCTTTGTGTTTTCAGTAGGTGGACCTTGCTTATAATGTAGTATAGTATAATTAAAACTGTACATACTATAATTTATTACTTCATTGTTATGTAACATGTGAAGATAGGTGAAGGCTGCCAGCCTAGCCAGTAGAATTTTGTAGATAATTCTGTCATTTGTAAATATTAATACAAGACACAGGCTTGTTCTCTTAAATGGAAAAAAAACAGTGTTAAATGTGGAACTGCAGAAATGTAACAACAGTGCACTATGCTGTAGGAAAGCTGATAAGTCAAGCATTGTGTAATTGCTTGATCATAAAACCCAAAGCCAATATGTCTGGATGAAGGAATTCTTGCTTTTGTTTTGAGACTAGAGTTAATTGCTAGAATTTGTAAGAATGATGTATTTTATTGCTGTAGCTTCCTGACCAGGTGCAAGATCAAAAGGGCTGTGACACTCTGAGCTTCTTTTAGCCTGGGAAACAGAAAATAATGATGTAATCTGAAATGAGTCAGTGGTACTGTGTTATCAGTTTAAGGACATAGAGACTCAGAGCATTTTGCATTTGTCTTGAGAGCGTCCAGTATCACCAGAACTCTGACTATGCTCTATATGTAAGTTTATTCTAAAACTGTGTTTTTTCTTAAACATAGCTAGGAAATAGGAAGATTAAATTTGTTTTTTCTGTATTGATGTCAGAACTTTTCTACTGTATGTGATCTCTGAACTCCTGACTAGCACTGTGTAGTAAGAAGTATTGTCTTTTGTTTTTATTATTTATTATTAAATATTTTTAAACCTTTCAACTGTGGCTGTTTTGTGTAGAGATAATTTAAGCTCTAGAGTATATTGAATGTGTATAGTGATACTGTCTAAGCCACCCCAAATAATCCTTGCTGTTCAGTCACACTTACCAGTTGGATAATAATATTGCACAGTAATAATTGGACACCCTTTGGTAAGGGCCTTTTTAGTAGCTGATAAATATTAGTGGGTGGTGGTAGCTGGTACTACCTTTTAGACTGGACAGAAAGGGGGCACAGCTGGAGAATCTGTGCCATCCATCCCCAGGAGTGTATGTGTGTTTGTATATACCTCATACCTCAAAGTGTATGTGTGTGTGTGTGTGTGTGTGTGTGTGTATCAACTACTTGGGCAGGGAAACGAAGCACTGGTTGGACAGAGAGGGTGCTGGAGGTATTAGCTTGCCCACTAGGCTGAGATTTGGACCCTATAGCTGTGCCAGTGGGGAGTCTTACTGGAGATATGGAGGGAAAGGGAGAAACCAGCCCCAGACTTATTGTGATCTTTGTGTGTTCTTAAGGGAAATTGTACTTCACTGTGTGTGTATTTGTAACCCTCCCCTATCTGGACGCCCATCACTGGTGTTAGTGGTGAGGCATGAGGCTCCTTGATTGCTGGGCCAGTGGACGGGTGTCACATATTAATTGTTTGGCAGTGGTGGGATATCCACACTACATATTAATTGGTTGGCACATACTAATGGACTTGCAGTGGCGTGGGTAGAGTGAATTCCTGCAGCTTGTGTACAGTGATCACTGAAGGTTTTGTATTCTACATCAGCCATGCAGTGAATAATCGGAGCTCAGATCACAATTGTTTTATTTCTTTTGTTAGCTTAGTTAGTCAGGGAGATCAAACCAGCATATCAGCAGAGGAGTATGGAAAGCTGAAAAGGAGCCAGCTGGCTGAGATGTGCTAGGCTAGGGGACTGGTGCATGTAAACCTGACTAAAGCAGACATGATTGCAGCTTTGGTCACAGCTGTATCAGAAAACAGCAATCAGGAGGATGATCAGACTGGCTGTGGAGATGTACAACATTCTGGGAATGGACAGCTCAACCTTTGTGCAGAGGACTTAAAAATCCATGTGGAGCTAAAGAGACTTGAGTTGGAGGCCAGGAATTTTGAAATGGAAGATATGGAAAAGGAGTGGCAGAGGCAGCATGACAAGGAGATGATGACTCTTCGCTAGAGTCATGGAGTTAATGGGGAAGGGAGTAACTGGATGCCAGAAGCACAAAATGCCAGTAAATTTCTTCTGCAGTTTACAGAGGAGGATAATTTTGATAGTTTCATTCACATGTTTGAGAGGATATGTAAACAGTATGATGTTGACCAAAGGCTCTGGATACGGTTCCTGACCCCCTTACTCCATAGTAAAGATGTAACTGTGTAGTCTAAACTTGCTGATTGTGAATATTTTGATTATACTGCTGTTAAGGACTGTTTGTTAGAATTCTGTAAGCTAACACCTGAAACTTATAGGAAAAAGTTTTGTGAGCATAGACACAAGGCAGATGAAAGTGTGTATGAATATGTTGCTTAACTGAGCACTTATATTCATAGGTGGGTGAGTGGATGTCAGGTCACCACTTTTGAAGGGTTGGCAGACTTTTTGGTGAGGGAACAAGCCCTTACCACTTTGCCTGAGGACATGAGGATCTGGTTAGCTGATAGACAATGTGCTACTTCAGATGAGTTGGGGAAGAAGGGAGATTTATACCTAGCAAGCAGGGCATCCCTGCACAAGAAAGGGACCCCCAGTACTGCTCATGGTTCTAAAGGAACCCATAGTTAGCAGCCCAGACTGCCCCAACAGAATCTCCCAGTAGCAGGGGAAGCCACTAACCAAGGTACATGTCCAGGACTTAGGGTTAAATGTTTTGAAAGCAACCAGTGGGGCCATGTGGCATACAGATGTCCACAGAGGCAAGGTGGGGAACAAAAGGTGAGGGAGCCAGTAAGTGGGGAAGACAAAATGCCAATAGTAGGTTGTCTTGAGACAACAGGGGTAACAAACTGCCATCCTGCAGATGTCCTGATAGGGAAGGATTTTGATGGGGCAGTACTAGGTGTTAATGCAGTTACACTCAGTCAGGCTTCAAGACAAGCATGTGGGTCTGGTAGCCTGGGGAGACCCAGACAGACTGCATACTTGCAGACAGGGCTGGTGAGGTGGTTACTTCAGGAAGGAAGCTACACTGTAGCAGTGAGACTGAAGGTGAGCCACAGCTGCTTGTGGGTACTGATGTTCTCTTGGACAGAGTGACTGCAAAGGTAGAGGTAAGTAGTAGTACCCAGGCTGACAGTGAGACACCACTGTCAGAGGATGTCAGACTTCCTGCAAAAGGGGAGCTGGAAAGGGTTACAAAGAGAGAGTTGAGATGGGCTCAGCTCTCAGACCCTACATTGTAAGGCCTGAGGCAGGTAGCTAGAGAGGCACATGATTCTCAAGGGAAGCGGGAATCTATATATTGGGACAAAGGGTTACTGTATAGAGAGTGGACCCCTGAGGGAAGGCTAGAAGGTGAGAAAATACAGCAGATGGTAAGTGCCTAGAGCCTACCATCTGGTGCTTCTAGCCATAGCCCATAATATTTCCTTAACAATTCATATGGGCATAAAACGTACAAAGAGACATATTACGCAAAATTTCTATTGGCCTAGAATTTCCAGAGATGTTACAGGGTACTGCAGGACCTGTGAGCAGTGCCAAAAGGTAGGCAAGGCAGGAGACAAGGTGAAAGCTCCTTTGATGCATTTGCCTGTGATTAAGGAGCCATTTCAGGGGGTAGCTATGAGGATTGTGGGGCCTCTGAGTACCCCAGGTTCCACAGGGAAAAAAGTATATCCTAGTGGTAGTAGATTATGCTACAAGATACCCTGAGGCAGTGGCTTTGTCCTCCCTTGAGGCAGAAAAGGTGGAAAATGCTTTGTTAGAGATTTTCAGCAGGGTAAGTTTCCCATAATAAATACTGACTGACAGAGGTGCCAGTTTCATGTCAGACCTGCTGGCTTGTCTGTGGAAGTACTGTGGGGTGAAGCACCTGAAGACCACCTCCTATCATCCCCAGACTAATGGTTTGTTGAGAGGTTAAACTCTACAATCAGGTCCATGCTATGGACATTTGCAGACCAGTTTAAGAGGGAGTGGGACAAATATTTGCCCCATCTATTTGCTTACAGAGAGGTTCCCCAGGAATCCACAGGTTTTTCACCCTTTGAGTTGTTGTATGGGCATAGGGTGAGGGGACCTCTAGATTTAATTTTTGATGAGTAGGAAGGTGTGTGAACTTCACAAGGAATCTGTTGTGGCATGTCCTAAACCTCAGGACAAGGCTTAGGGAACTCACGGGCTTGGCCCAGGAGAACCTGGCAGAAGCCCAACAACAGAAAAAGGTATGGTATGACAGGAATGCTCGAGCTAGAGAGTATGCTGTAGGGCAGCAGGTAATTGTTCTCATTCCTGTCAGACACAACAAGCTGCAAGCAGCTTGGGAGGGACCCTACAAAGTGGTAAGAAAGGTAAGTGATGTTAACTATATGGTAGAGCTGCTAGGCAGGAGGCAGGGGCACAAGTTGTACCATATTAACATGATGAAACCTTACCATGATAGGCAGACCCTTGTGCTGAGCATTTGCAGTGGCTTGCAGGAGGAGTCTGAGGGAGATCTGATGACTGATTTCCTCAGTGAAGCTCAGACTGACACCTCAGTGGAAGGGGTGGCAATGTCACAGCAGCTATCTCCTACCCAAGTTTGAGAAATCCGAGCAGTGTTACAGGAGTTTGGGGACATGTTCACTGGGAAACCAGGGTGCACCCACCTGGTGCAGCACCAGGTGGATACAGGACCCCAAAGGCCTATTAGGCAGGCCACTTATAGGGTGCTTGAGAGAGTCAAACAGACTCTGAGGGAGGAGATACAGGAAATGTTGGAACTAGAAGTATTTCAAGAGTCCAACAGTCCCTGGGCCTCCCCAGTGGTGCTGGTGCTAAAGAAGGATGGCAGCACCAAATTCTGTATGGACTACAGGAAATTAAATAGTCACACAGAGTCAGATGCTTACTCCATGCCTAAGTCAGATGAGGCCCTAGAGCAGCTAGGTGGGACTAAGTATCTTACCACCATTGATCTTACCAAGGGTTACTGGCAGGTGTCCTTGACTCCCAGTGGTAGAGAGAGGTCAGCCTTTGTGACTCCTTTTGGCTTGTATGAGTTCACAAAAATGCCCTTTGGGATGCAAAATGCCCCAGCAACTTTCCAGAGGCTGGTAGATCATATCCTAGCAGGAGGGTTTGCCCTTACTTACCTAGATGATATTGCCATCCACAGCCATTCCTGGCAAGAGCACCTTCAACATGTCAGGGAGGTGCTGGGCAGACTACAGAGGGCAGGGTTGACCATTAAACCCAGCAAATGTCAGATGGGTATGGCAGAGGTCTCCTACATGGGACATAGAGTGGGGAATGGTAAGATCAGGCCAGAACCTGCCAAAGTAGAAGCCATTCAGGCATGGACTGCACCAGTTAACAAAAAGCAGGTGAGGGCATTCTTGGGGACAGCAGGGTACTACAGAACATTCATTCCCAGTTATAGTACCATAGCTGCTCCCTTTAGAGACCTGACAAGGAAATCAGGCCAGATAAGGTGGTGTGGGACCCCAGCATGTGAGCAGGCATCCCAGAAGCTTACAAAAGCTTTGGGAGGACCCCCTGTGTTAGCCAATCCAGATTACAGCAAATAATTTGTTGTGCAGGTGGATGCTTTGAACCATGGGTTGAGGGCTGTACTTAGCCAGATTTCTTCAGAGGGAGAAGAGCACCCAGTGGTTTATCTCAGTCATAGGCGCCAACCCAGGGAGAAATGCTATGCAGCTATAAAAAAAGGAATGTCTAGCCATAGTGCGGGCACTGCAGAAACTTCAGCTTTATCTGTATGGAAGAAAATTAATTGTAGCTACAGACCACAATCCCCTAGCATTGTTACATAGAGCCAGCCAGCAAAATGCCAAGTTGCTAAGATGGAGCCTAGTGTTGCAAGCATATGATATGTCAGTGCAGCACCGCAGTGGGATTAGCAATGCCAAAGCAGATGGGCTCTCACGACAGGGAATGGGGTAAGGTATACTCAGATAGACCTAACCCTCTCAAGCAACGTTTCTCAAGGGTCACTTGAAAAACTAGCTTGTGTTCTCCGGGGGGGGGGGGGATATGTAAAAATAGGTGAAGGCTGCCAGCCTAACCAGATAGAATTTTGTAGATAATTCTGTTATTTCTAAATATTAATATGAGCCCTTGTTCTCTTAAATCGAAGAAAATGGTGCTAAATGTGGAACTGCAAAAATGTAACAGTGCAGTCTGCTGTAGGAAAGCTAAGTCAAGCATTGTGTAATTGTTTGATCACAAAACCCGGAGCCATGATGTCTGGATGAAGGAATTCTTGCTTTTGTTTTGAGACTAGAGTTAATTGCTAGAATTTGCAAGAATAATGTATTTTATTGCTGTAGTTTCCTGACCAGGTGCAAGATCAAAAGGGCTGTTACACTCTGAGCTTCTGTTAGCCCAGGAAACAGAAAATAATGATGTAATCTGAAATGAGTCAGTAGTACTGTGTTATCAGTTTAAGGACAGACTCAGAGCATTTTGAATTTGCCTTGAGAACATCCAACATCACCAGCACTCTGCCTATGCTCTATATGTAAGTTTATTTTAGAACTGTGTTTTCTCTTAGATATAGTTAGGAAATATGAAGATTAGATTAGTTTTTTTTATGTATTGATGTCAGAACTTTTCTACTGTATTATTTTAAGCATTCCTCTGTGATCTCTGAACTCTTGACTAGCACTGTGTAGTAAGAAGTATTGTCTTGTGTTTTTATTATTTATTATTAAATATTTTTTAAACCTTTCAACTGTGGCTGTTTTGTGTAGAGATAATTTAAGCTCTAGAGTACATTGCATGTATATAGTGATACTATCAAAGCCACCCCAAATAAGCCTTGCTGTTCAGTCACACTTACCATTTGGATAATAATATTGCACAGCAATATTTGGACACCCTTTGATAAGGGCCTTTTTAGTAGCTGATAAATATTAGTGGGTGGTGGCAGCTGGTACTACCTTTTAGACTGGACAGAAAGGGGGCACATCTGGTGAATCTGTGCCAACCTTCCCCAGGAGTGTCTGTGTGTTTGTATATAACTCATATCTCAAAGAGTGTGTGTGTGTGTGTGTGTGTGTGTGTGTGTGTGTGTGTGTGTGTGTGTGTGTGTGTGTGTGTGTGTGTCAGCTACCTGGGCAGGGACACAAAGCACTGGTTGGACAGAGAGGGTGCTGGAGGTTTTAGCTTGCCTACTAGGCTGAGATCTGGACCCTTTAGCTGTGCCAGTTGGGAGTCTTATTGGAGATCTGGAGAGAAAGGGAGAAACCAGTCACAGACTGACTGTGATATCTGTGTGCTCTTAAGGGAAATTGAACTTCACTGTGTGTGTATTTGTCATCCTCTCCTATGTGGATGCTCCTCATTGGTGTTAATGGTGAGGACTGAGGCTCCTTGATTGCTGGGCCAGTGGACGAGCACATACACACAGTTTTTTCTAGTTTGTGTTAACCTTTTGGCTGTAGATATTTTCTATAACTGTCCCTGTTCTGTATTAAATCTCTACAATTTATATTCCAATATTTGTCTGTTGGGCTTGGGTCTGTGGACCAGCTTACCCATCAAGTTATTAAAGTCTAATAAATAAATATATAAAATAAATACACATAAACACTTTATAATCATGTTTATTGTGATTAAAATTGAAATAGGTCTATATGAAGCTAGGTCTCAAAGATCTTTACTTTATTTAGATAATACAGACATCACAGCCTTCTTCTTAGATGCTGTTATTCCATTTCCCCTTTTAAAATACTGTTACACAAAACAGTCTATTTCATTATCACTTTCTTCCCTCCAGACTTCCAGATGTTCACAGGAATACCATCTATTCCTGTCAAGTTTCCTGTTGATTAATTATACATCACAATTAATTTTTATGTCATCTGTTCCTATCTTATCTATTAATTGCTGAGCTTCTTATTCCTCTCTTGGCATAATTAAGTCTTTCATAATTTTTTTCATTTGTGCTTTTTCTTGGCTTCCACATTCCTATTGCTTTATATAAAATTTAAAAAAAATGTCTGGAAGATCTCCACTGCATCTATAGGATCTGTTGTTACTTTTCTGGTCACAAGCCCCCTAACTTTAGTAACAACCATTTTTACTTTCTGTTGCCAAAGTCATTGTCATCCAGAATTAGCTGTGCAACAGTAATGTTTCTAAACTCATGCATATTATTAAAATATTCCCTTATTTACCTTTAGCAATCTGCAGTTGTTCCTCTATTTGTTATGTGAAATTCCTCACACTGTGCAATACTTTAACCTTTGTCATTCACTCTGATTTTCATTACTTTTTTCCAAAATCTCCTCCTCTCTTATTCATACAGTTCCTTATACTCAATTTTCATTTAACTCATTCACTAGCTATCTGTTCTATATTCCCTAATAACTCTTACCCATTCTTTAAATTCCTCTCTTTTTACCAGGGAAGTAGGAAAGCATCAGTATCTCATTTTTACTTCATTACCCAGCATCTTTACCTTAGGTTTTTAATCAGTGCATGTGTCACAAAGCTTTCAGTTAGATATGCATGCTCCTGTGAAATATAATTTCTATCCTATCTAAACCATTTATTGTACCTTGGGGAAGGATATTTAAATTCTGCCTCATTTCCAGCTACTGAAATCATATCTTTCATATCAAATATTCTCATATACTACATCAGAAATCTACTCTCTTTTGTTATATTATCCCTTCTAGTCCCTCAATATATTCCCACTATTATCCAAAAATTAGTAAATGCTGATAGTGTAGGATTCCTCAGAAGAAATAACAAACCAGCTAGCTATAATGCCACAGGTTTAATGACAGATGTTATTACGGATTTAGCGCTTTCATCCAGTATAATTTGGACTTCATCAGAATGTTCATAATTAATTAATCAACCCTTTATATACAAATTTAGGTGCCAAAACAGTACATTCCTTCACTTAAGGTGATATCATAATAAACACAAAAACAAAAAAGTAATTGTAAATTGTGAAAATACTTCAACATATACAATACATTATATTAATTTACTGCAATAGTTATACTACAATTATACTCTATCAAACGTAAAAATATATAAATACATAATGTTAACCTCACTTAACTATATGATGTTAAAAATATATATGATGATTAAAATTGTATAAAAATGTACTAAACACAATAGCAAGGCAAAAACTAATATAATACTTATACTATATAATTGTATTACTACAATCTTCACTTAGTGATGTCTATCTTTTTTTTTAAATAAAAGTAAATTAATATAGTATATTGTATTGTATATGTTGAAGTATTTTCACAATTTACAATTACTTTTTTGTTTTTGTGTTTATTATGATATCACTTTAAGTGAAGGAATGTACTGTTCTGGCACCTAAATTTGTATATAAAGGGTTGATTAATTAATTATGAACATTCTGATGAAGTCCACATTATACTGGATGAAAGCACTAAATCCGTAATAACAAGCTTGCAACTTTATCTGTCATTAAACCTGTGGTGTTATAGCTAGCTGGTTTGTTATTTCTTCTGAGGAATCCTGCACTATCAGTGTTTACTAATTTTTGGATGATTCTGTTGTTGAAACGCTTTGGTGAAGTTTTTTTTCGTGGTTGGATATTCCCACTATTGAAAATCAAGTACCAATCCCCACCCATATATATTATCTGGTGGAACCTGATTATTTCTCCCAAAATGTTCTTAATTTCTATTATAGTAGCTGTTGATTGAATATAAATATATAACAGTGTATTCTTTCTCTTACAATAACCCCTTACTATCAAAAATCTACCATTATTGTATTTTCCCTCTTGTATCACTATCAGAGACCATCTAGCAATGAGTGTTATTAGCCCTTTTCCTTTGTCTCACAGATTTGGCTGAATGTCCAACCTGAAATCCTTTATAAAATTCACATACTTATTTCTATTTGTGTCTATTGAGACATTGCCATTTGCATTCTTTATTTCTTAGTAAATTCAATATGCTTTTTTCATTTAAACCTGTCAGACCATTTATGTTCCATGATAATACCGACAGACTAGATTATGATACAAAGCTATTATCCCACCAGCATGATAGTTCATTTTATGTGTGTATTTCCAACTTGTATCAGTTTTTTTTTTAGACAGACAAGGCTATTGAGACCTCTCCCCAGTCCTGCAGTTCCTCTTATGATGACACCTCCAATGGACAGACATTTAGGCTATCTTAAACTCTTCTGTGCCTGACCTATTATTTTTATAGGCAAGATGAGACATTTTAAATCACTCCTATCATGGAACCTGTTCTGAAGTATGCAATTTATGTCACATGGAAGTATTTGGATTTATTGCTATCTGCTTCAAAGAAGGCATTTTATCATCTGAACCCTCCCCCAAACAGAGTGAAATAGCATCCTAAAAAAACATATCAAGATAGATTCATGCATAATCTCTTTATCCCATACTATTTCCAAAGACCGTATAAGAACTCCAAAGTATTGGAAAAGGTAGAAATGTCTTACCTGTCCTACTTCAGTCCCTTGTTAATCATCAGGTACTGGAAAAGCTAGCAGGTATGTCATGCCTCCCAGATGGGATGGATGAGGCATTCCTCCTCTAAGAATGAACTGAGATGGGCCATTATAGATGCACTCTCTAGGGGCATATGCTATTTGAGTATGCTTCTCACAGCCTGATTGAAAATGTCAGAAAAAGAAAGCAGCACTAACCATGTAAAAATGCTAAAGACAACTCCTGGCATTTTTTTCTTCTTGACTTTATTACATATGTATGCTTTTTGTGGTATTGATTAGGAGGGTTCCCAGGCATCATGTAGTATCTCCTTGCCTGGCTCCAACAATAAATTCTCTCAGGATTCAGCCACCACTGTTGCAATCCTGCCAAGGCTGGCTTTCTGAGCTATTTTTTTTCTTTTCTTTCTTTCATTTTTAAAACATCTTGACTGAAATAATTCTTTAAACATCCATTGTACAACTATACAACATCCACAACTAATTTAAATACAAACAAAACTTAGCTCAACTATTTTCACAATTTTTGTCATGCACTCAATAATTATTCAAATAATAATGCACCATTATGAGTTCTAAATATAGAAACAGGAATCTCAAATGTATTTCCATTGTTAACACTGTAACAGAAATATATTATTATTATTATATATAATACATAATTTCTTTGGAAACAGAATGGGAAAATGCTAGAATATTGTTTCCATGCTGTTTAGTTATTTTGTGTAACCAATCTTCTAGATTATCAGAGAATTTCAAAAAGTATTTGCACCAAGTATTCACTAAGTCTTCCAATATGAAATCCTGTTGCTAGTAACATAATCTAGTATGATGCTGTATTGACAACCCAGTATTCCTTTAATGGCAATGTCATTGGCCAATACTGAGCACCTATACTACTTTGAAGAGGTGCTCTCATTGCCAACCAGATATCTATGACTTCATTCTAAATGTTACTGACCTGTACACTTTTCCCATACTGTGTGAAATTTGTCTGCCCATATTGGTTGCACTACTAATACAAATAATTATGCTGCTTAGTTCTTCAATTCAGTGATTTAGGAGAATACTACCATCTATGTATGCATTTAAATTAGATAAACTATATAGCAGGGGATAGTGATGGGCTTAAGCAGAGGTTTGATATCTGCTCCCATTGCTTCTCGGTTAAATGTCCATTTAACAATGCCCCTTGAAGACTTCATATCCATTTTTCAGTTGTTTGTAAGTCTTTTTTTCTTGAACCTTTGGTATACATGCTTTAGTTTCCAGTTGCAAGTTTGCTTGTTTGGGCCAGTAGACTGTGTTTCTTCATAGTTTGCATATCCTGTCAGGGTTTCCCCAAGTTTTCTTTGGGTGCTCTGGTTACCTTCCTCATTACAAATGTATGCAGTAGGTAGATTGGACACTGTAAATTACCCATAGATATGAGTGCACATGTGTGTGGTATGGAAGAACACACAAGGCTGGGCTAGACACCCGGTGGTGTGCACATTGGCTCTAGATGATTGTCACTGTTGATGTGACAGCCCAACCCCATTTGCAAAAAACTGGAAGGGGTTGTGAATGGAAGGATATGGCATTTTCTGACACAGGAGTATGTGACTCCCATCTTTGACGTGAGCAGCCATAATTATTGCCATTCTACTGAATCTAATGCATTCTGATAATACATAAAGCTGCTCTATCACCATCTCTCTTTAGGGTATAATTTTATATGTAAGCCATAGACTGATAAGAAGCAGTCCTCTTTCTTTTTATGAAAGCTTGATGATTTCAGAAAGTAAGCTTTGAGAGTATGTGTGAAGAAATTGGACATTGTCATTTGTGCTAGCATGTCTGGGTGAAGTTCTGTATACAATTTCAGAGTGACCTGTGTATTGTGTGCCAGCATAACTAGCTATGATATTGTGAATAAGTTCTTACATGTTGATTTATAATCTGTTTGAACAGTGTTTTGAAGACTTGAGCAGTGTCCTTTTGCATTTCTAACTATTCATGTTTGTGAAGACATATTCTAAAGGCAAACTGTCTCAGATTCAGCTGATCAGCAGATAATGTCATCAGAATGTTGACAGTTGCTATATGTTAGTGTCAGAAGCTGAAAAACTGGAAGGAACTTTTAGAAAACATCTGTTGGGAATTTAAAAATATGAATTGAAAATTAGAACTGGAACAGTTGACAGTTGTCAGTTACAGTTGACATATGAACTGTGCAGTGCATACCCAAAAAGGACTCACCAGGAACTGTAAGCATGCCTTTGCTCTGTTGCAGTAATTTAGTTTAGATCAGGGATAGTGTTCTTTAGTTAGTTAGGAAATTATAACTAATCAGCTAGATCGGTTAGCGTTTTTCTGAATGTTAGATTTCTATCCTACAGTATTGATTTCATTTTCCTGGTGATTGAGTTCTATTTGTTTATTGGAAATTACTGTTTTATATTTAATCATTTTTCTCAATATTAAATATTTTTATTAACTTATATTGTGGCTGGACAAGCAGTGTTTTTCCTTGGCGATTTGAGAGTGCTTATACTGGCCTTGATAACTTCCTGGGCTGCTTAGGGAATTTGCTAATATTTGTTTTAATATTTAATTTTCATAACTGGACACCCCTTTAGAAGGGCATGAAGACACTCTGACTGGTTGCAGTGTTACCATATTATTTTGGGGAAGGGACACAGCTGGAAATCTGTGTCAGGCTTTCCCAGAAGTATCTGAATGTGTGAGATTTAATTTATTTAAGTGTAATGATATCAGAGGTCTTAAAATGGGAAACATTGCTCTGAAGTGTGTAATAAAGAGTTACATTAGGGGTGGACAGAAATATACAGCACAGTCCCAGGCTATAGAGCATGTTCCTATTGTGCTCTTAGGGAAAAATTGTGAAATATTACTCCTGTTTATGAAACAGTCTCACACTGGAGTCAGTAGTGAAGATTGAAGCTCCTTAGTTTCTGACCCAGGATAGTGGGAGACTTCACATTATTGGTGGCAGTCCGGTGGGATATTAACTGGACATCACATTTATTGGTGGCAGGTGTGGGATATTAACCAGATGTCATATTAATTGGTGACAGAGGTGTGGGTTTTTTTAATTGGACTTCAGTAGCCTGTGTGTAGTTGTCATTAAGGTGTGCACTCTCGACAGCTGCAAAGTAAACATACAGAATCTCACTTCTCCACAGTTTTATTTATTTTTAGTTAGTCAGGGGCAGCAGGCAAAAATCTCAGCAGAAGACTATACAAAGCTGACAAAGAACCAGTTGGCCAAGGAGGGTGAAGCCAGAGGACTGGTGCATGCCAGCTTGACTAAGGAAGCAATGTTTTCAGCATTAGTTGCAGCTTCAGCTCAGACCAGCCATTTGGAAGATATCCAGTTTGGTATTGGGGATGTGCAGCCTGCTGAGACAGGATAGACCACATTTTTTTCAGAGGACCTGAGAATTTGTCTAGAGTTAAGAAGACTGGAACTGGAGGTTGAAGAAAGGGAGAAAATGTGACATTTGGAGGCTGAGGAGAAGCAACATCAATATAAAAATTTTGAGAGATGTGAACCATTACAAGAATAAGTAGGTTTATCCTTGGGATAAATACCTAGATAGTGGTAGAGAAGAAGTGTGGAAGAATAGTGAGTTATATTTTCCTAAACCCAATACAGGGGGACAAGGTTGGCATAAAAATGCCTCATACCACCATTCAAATTTTCATTTTCAAGACAGAAAGAGGTTCAGTCAGGGGTACAGATATACAATGGATTCAGGACAAGACGATCAACACCAAAGTTACAAATACCACCAGTGGAGATCAAGGGGACAAAATAAAATCCACTGATGTGGTTGTGGTGAATAAGTATTTGGATGCTGTTATCGACGACCTTTTTAAGTTACAGGTTAAACTTAATAAGGGTAAACAAACTAGTTATAATTTAAGTAAAGAGGAATATTTACTTCTTCAGCACTTAATTAATGATCGATCAATTAGAATTATGCAACCAGACAAAGGGGGAGGAGTTGTACTATTTGATTCTTTAGATTATTATATTAGGTATTTTGTCAGACACAAATACATATACTCCTGTATATGTATTTGTATATCCTGGATAAACCTATTATGCTTACAATATTTGGTATATCAAACATCCACAAACGTATTGAGAATCCCACTTTTCGTGCAATTGTGTCTGGCAGTAAATCTAAGCTGTACCCATTTGGAGTTGTTATAGGTAGATGGCTTAAGTCCATCTATATGAGGGTTGATCATTTACTTATTGACTCCTGGGACTTTTTGCATAGGTTAAAATCTGATATTTGGAGGAAAGATTAGATATTTTTAACTGTTGATATTGTGGATCTATATACTTGTATTCCAAAAGATATAGGACTTAAGATGTCTTTTAACAGTGTTAATTACTATTCAGGTTTAGACAATGATAAAGCAAACCTAGTTTTGGAATTAATGAGTTTGGTACTGGAAAATAACTTTATATTTTTTGAAGGGGAACACTAGAAACAGGTAAGAGGCGTAGCCATGGGTGCCTCCTGTGCCCCTATATTCTCAAGTTTGGTATATTTAGAATGGGAAAATATACATGTTTTTAATAGTTTGTTCCAACATAACGTCCAACTTTATCTTA
The DNA here is from genome assembly GCF_019279795.1 of Protopterus annectens. Taxonomy (NCBI): domain Eukaryota; kingdom Metazoa; phylum Chordata; order Ceratodontiformes; family Protopteridae; genus Protopterus; species Protopterus annectens. The sequence goes on from NC_056745.1 coordinate 275,645,534, forward strand.
GGTGTTTGGACGACATATTTATTTTATGCAAAGGGTCACAGGATGATATTGTTTTTTTTACTTTTTGAATCAAAGTATTTCATTTTTGAAGTTTACATATCACTTTAGTCATGAGGATATTAGTTATTTGGATACTTTTATAACTGATACGGAATCTGGTTTTAAATCAAAAATCTACAAGAAACCCACCTTTTCTAGTTCTTACTTGGAGTATTCTAGCTGTCATTCCCAAAAACAGAAAAAAAAAGTATTATTAAGGGACAGATGATAAGAGCAGTTAGGATGACTTCTATTTATGAGGATGTTATTAAGGAGATGGATTTGATAGCGAACATGTTTTTGGAATGAGGGTATCCTATATCCTTATTCCAAGAGACTAAGGACTTTATTTCAAAATGGGGTCAGCAGTACAGATGTTTGTTAGGTAGTGAAACTTTCAAACAGAAAAAAGAAGAAAATAGTGGGAAGTTTGAGAATGCTGTTATTTTAAAGTTTGGGGAACATGCTAGTGTAGCTAGGGAAATTTTTAACAAAAACTGGAATATTATTAGGGTAAATCTGGACATGTTTAGTGTTTTTGGCCCCAGTCCTATGTTTGTACAGAAAATGAGTACCAATTTTTAAGCTAGATTTGAATGACAGGTTAAAAACAGACCACATGATACAGGTAGGACAACAATGACAAGAAAATGTGGGGCATGTAAACAATGTCCCTATATATTACAGGTAGAATTTTTAGTACTTGAGAATATTATAAAAAGTAAGGTTTACTTTAGAGGTGGAAATTGTCTATCAAAAAGAGTGGTGTACATGGCTAAATGCCATGAATGTCAGGCATTTTATATGGGCAAGACAGATAGGTTGCTAAAATGCCGTATATATGAACATTTATACAGCATCACTAAGAATTGTGTTAATAATGCTTTAAGTAAATATCTAACATCCAGACCCAAGTGTACAGGATTTCATTTTGCCATTTTAGACCAAGTGGCTATTAATCCAAGGGGTGGTGATGAGACGACACTCTTGGAAGAAAAAGAGACTAAGTGGCAGTTAAGATTATATGCCACTAAACCACCAGGGATAAATGATCATGTTTCCCTATTGCCTATTTTAAAACTTAAGGCTTCTTTAAATCATTAAAGAGTGTTAGCTTTTATATTTTAAGATCATATTTTTTAATTTATGGTGTTTTAGAGAAATTAAAATGTGTGTAGATGATTTTATATCATATAGGCAGTGTATTAATATTTAATTTTGTAGTGTATACATTTATTATTTAATGATAAAAGTTACTTAGTTTAGGTTATAATGTCACTACTATATATCTTTAAATCCCATTGTGCTTACTGGTATGGTTTAAGTTAATTGATTGACTAATTATTCAATCAATTTTGGTTGTTTCTGTGTATATAAAAATGTGGAAGATTAATTTGTGAATTATTCTGATGAAGTCTATACCTCATTGTAGATGGAAGCACTAAACTATTGAAGTTTTTTTTTACATTTGAACAGTCCCTTTTATTAAGACAACTTGTATTTTATTTTAGTGTTTGACTACAGTGCTATGTTTATTGTTTTTATTACTCGCAGCATCAATATCAACTAGAGGCCAAATGACTGGAGAGTGAATACAGACTACACCTGGAAGCCCAATTATGGGAGTCTGAGGAAAGGGAGAATCAGCATCAGAATGAACTGGAGGCCAAACATTTAGAAGCTGAGGAAAATGAGAGGCAATGTCAGCATGAAGTGGAGCTTCTTACTCTTTAAAACAGTCATGGAGGTAATGGGGAAGGGAATAACTGGACCCCAGAAGCTGTAAAGGTCAGTAAACTTTTGCCTCAATACAGGGATGGGGATGATTCTGAGAGTTTTATTCATATATTTGAGAGGGTATATAGACAGTATGATGTTGACTGTGAGCTCTGGATTTGGCTCCTGACTCCCTTAGTCCATGGTAAAGCTGTTCAGGACATGTCAAAATTGTCTGATGTAGATTGTTTGAATTATGTTAAAGTTAAGAACTGTCTTCTAGATTGTTTTAAACTTACACCTGAAGCTTAAAGATAAAAGTTTCTTGAACATAGATGCAAGGCACATGAAACTGTGTGTGATTATATTGCTGATTTAAGTACTTACTTTCACAGATGGGTGAGCAGGTGTCAGAGCACCACTTCTGAGGGACTGGCAGACCTTTTGGTAATGGAACAAGCCCTCAATATTTTCCTGATGACATGAGAAACTGGTTACCAAACAGACAGCATAACTCTGCGGAGGAGTTGGGGAGAAAAGGGAATCTCTAATTAGCAAGCAGAGCACCAATGCATAAGAAAGGGATTCCCAATGCTGCACATAGATATAAGGGAACCTATGGGGGGAAGTCTAAACCACTCCAACAGAGTACACCAGTAACTGGAGAAACTACTAGTCCAAGTAAGCGGGTAGGGACAAAATGTTTCAAGTATAACCAGAGGGGCCACATAGTAGTCAAATGCCCATCGAGGCAAGATGAAAAACAGAAGGTGAGGGAGCCAGCAAGTGGCGATGATAAACTGCCAGTGGTAAGTGGTTTGGAAACAAAAGAGGTGCCAATCTATCACCAAAATGTATGTCCTATAGTAGATGGTAAATAGATTACTGCTAAGAGAGACAGCTTCTGATATAACCATTGCAAGGCTTGCAGTGGTTAGAGAAGAGCAGTACTTGGGTTGGACAGTCCACTCCAGTCAGAGCTTTGGGAGGGACCCCATTCCAAATACCTTTGGCTAGGGTTCATCTTGACTGGGAGGGTGGAATAGGAAACAAGCAGGTGTGTTTGAGGATATTCCTGCATATGTCCTGATAGGAAATTACTTTGATAATGTAGTACCTTGTGTACATGTAGTGACATGCAGTCAAGCTTGGAGACAGGCATGTAGGTCCTGTAGCCCGGGGGAGACCTGGACAGCTCTCATACCTGAAGCTGTGACTGGTGTGGTGGCTATTTCAGAGAAGGAGCTGTAGCAGTATGTCTGAAAGTGAGCCACAGCTGCTGGGAGATACTGATGTTCCTTTGGACACAGTGACTGCAAGGATGGAGGTGAGTGATAGTACCCAGATTGACAGTGAGGCACAACTGACGGAAGTCGCTAGGCTTCCTGTGGAAGGGTATCTTGTTTTTGAGAATATTCCTGCAGATGTCTTTATAGGTAATGACTGTGATGATGCAGTGCATTGTGTGCATGCAGTGATACATAGTAAAGCTTGTAGACAGGCATGTAGGTCCAGTAGTCTGGGGAGACCCAGACAGATCTCATACCTGAAGCTGGGACTGGTGTGGTGGCTGTTTCAGAGAAGGAGTTATCCTGTAGCAGTAAGTCTGAAAATGAGTCACAGCTGTTGGGAGATACAGATTTTCACTTGGACATGGTGACTGCAGGGACAGGGGGGAGTGATAGCACCCAAATTGAGAGTGAGGTACTGCTGTTGGAAGTTACTAGGCTTCCTTTGGAAGGGGAGCTTAGGAGGGTCACAAATGTAGAGTTGAAACAGGCTCAGTTTATGGACTCTACATTACAAAGCTTGCGGGAGATGGCTAAAGAAGCACCTGAGGCTCAAGGAAGAGGGGAGTCTGTATATGGGAACAAACGTTTGTTGTATAGAAGGTGGACTTCTGGAGGTGGGCTAGAAGGTGAAGTAGTATGGCAGTTGTTAGAGCCTAGAGCCTACCATCTGCCACTTCTAGCTATAGTCCCTAATATTCCTTGTGCAGGTGGTATTGGGGCAGAGAAGGAAGGTTTGTTATATAGAAAGTGGACTCCTAAGGGAGGGCTGGAAGGTGAGGTAGTGCAGTAGTTGGTAAAGCCTACAGCCTACCGTCTGCCACTTCTAGCTATAGTCCCTAATATTCCTTTTGCATGTGATATTGATGTAAAAAAGGTGTCAAATGCTTTGATAGAAATTTTCAGCAGGGTAGGTTTTCTGAGGGAGATACTGACTGACCAAGGTGCCAGTTTCATGTAAAACCTATTGACTTGTTTGAGGAAGCATTTTGGGGTGAACCATGTAAATATCACCCCTACTATCCCCAAACTAATGGTCTTGTGAGGAAGTTAAATTCTACATTAAAGATTATACTACGAGCATTTGCAGACCAGTTTAAAGGGGCAGGTCTACCCGTTAAACCCCATGTCAGGTGGGTATGGCAGAGGTCATTTACTTAGGACACATAGTGGGAAGTGGTAAGATTAGGCCAGAACTTGTCAAAGTGGAAGTATGTCAAGGGTGGCCAGCTCCTGTTACTAAAAAGTAAATTAGAGCATTTTAGGGACATTGGGGTACTGTGGAAAATTTGTGCCCTGTTGTCATGTGATGGCTGCACTCCTTACTGATCCAACTAGGAAAAATAAACTGAATAAGGTAGTGTGGACTACAGATTGTGAACAGGCATTCCAAATACTTAAGTTGATTTTGGGAGGACCCCCTGTGTTGGTCAGCTCAGATTATAATGAAGGGTTTGTTGTAAAACTGGATGCTTTGGATTGTGGGGTGGGGACTGTACTCAGCCATGTTTCTTCAGAAGGAGAAAAATTCTGCAGTGGAGTTAATAATGCCAATGCAAATGGATTGCTCAAGCGTCGTTTTTCAAGGGTCACTTGAAAACCATGTTTGAGTCATGGGGGGAGAAATGTGAAGAAATTGGGCACTGTCATTTATGCTAGCATGTCTGGCTGAAGTTTTATATATATGTTCAGATTGACCTGTGTATTGTATAACACCATGGCTATCTGTGATATTGTAAATAAGTTCTTACATGTTGACTTATGATTTGTTTGAAGAGAGCATTTTGTAGACTTCAGCAGTGTCCCTTTGCATTCCTAACTCTGCATGTTTGTGAACAGAGATTCTAAAGGCAATTTGTATCTGATTCAGCTGATCAGCAGGTGATGTCATCGGAATGTTGTTAATTCCTATTTGTTACTGTCAGAAGCTGAAAGACTTGGAAGGAACTTTTAGAAAACAGCTGTTGGCTGAATTTAAAAATATGAACTGAAAATTAGAACTGGAACTGTTGACAGTTACAGAAGTCAATTGTCAGCTACAGTTGACAGATGAACTGTGCAGTGGATACCCAAAAAGGACTCACTGAGAACTGTAAGCCTGCCTTTGCTCTGTTGTAATAATTTAGTTTAGATCAGGAACAGTGTTCTTTAGTTAGTTAGGAAATTATAACTAATCACCCAGATCAGTTAGAGTTTTTCTGAATGTTGAATCTCTATCCTACAGTATTGATTTCATTTTCGTGGTGATTGAGTGCTTTTTATTTATTGGAAATTAGTGTTTTATATTCATTTAATCATTTTGCTCAATATTAAATATTTTTATTAACTTACATTGTGGCTGAACAATCACTGTTTTTCTTTGGTGATCTAAGAGTACTTATACCTGCCTTGATAACTTCATACATGTCAACAATTGCTAGGAGTGGAAATAGACAATAAACTAAAATTTGACATTCACATATCCATGACTATAAAAAAAGTCCACAAAAAACTAGGAGCGTTATACAGAAATAAGCAATTTCTCACCAAAGTAGCAAAGATTTCAATAGCAAATTCCCACCTTATCTCCACCCTACTTTATGCCTCTCCAATATATACCAACTTAAGGCAATGTGATCTAAACAAGCTAGAGACCTGCTACAACAAAATCGCCAAATTCGCCACAGGGGCATCCTACCATAGTCACCACTGTCTCTCACTTGCTGAACTGGGCTGGCTTGAACTCCCTCACCTCCTTCAGTGGTATCAACTCTCACTCGCCCACAAACTAGTAAACCATCCACTAAATGTCCCATCCCTCCAGAATCTACTCCAACCCTATCGCACCACCAGACCACTAAGATCCAGCAGCAAAAATCACTTGCAGATCACTAAGGCCAATAACTCTGCTGGTGAAGCACTATTCTCTTGCGCCATAGCCAAATTATGAAACTCACTCCCACCCACAATTACCTCCATACCATCATGCACCCACTTCAAAACGCAACTAAAAACATGCTGGCTATGCCCTTGCAACTCCCACTCTAATATCATCCAACCCATCCAACCACTACCTTTCTTTCCACTCCACTAACTACCTTGATTATAGCAAGCTCAGATGCTCATAAGCCAGTACTTATTATACAGCACAAACTGCTTCTTCTTGTAACATTTGTTAATGTCTGGTATGCACTTCACAGATAAAGATTCTAGTTGTCTACTGATGTACTATGTTCTTCATCTGGAAATATGTTGTAAGTAATTGCTATGTAAATTGTTATTCACTATGTAATCCAATGTATATATTGTCTGTTTATTTTAACTGTGGAGCTTTTCTCCCCGGGCCTCCACTGAAAATGGACCTACGTCTAGTCGGACACTCCCGGTCAACAAATTTAAATAAATAAAATAAAAATAAATAAATAAATGTCTTGATAACTTCCCGGGACACTCCAAAAGCATGGCTGCTTAGGTCAATGACTACTATTTGTTTTAATAATTAATTTTCATAATTGGAAACCCCTTTAGAAGGGCATGAAGACACTCTGATTAGTGGCAGCATTGCTATATTAATTGGGGGAGGGACACAGCTGGAAATCTGTTGGGCTTTCTCAGAATTGTTTGAAGGTGTGATATTTAATTTATTTAAGTGTGAGTGTATCAGAGATCTTAAACTGGGACCCATTGCTATGAAGTGTGTAGTAAGGAGTTACATTAGGGTGCACAGATGTATAAAACCCAGTCCCAGATTATAGAGCATGTTCATATTGTGCTCTTAGGTAAACATTGTGAAATATTACCCCTGTTTAAATGACAGCCTCACAATGGAGTCAGTAGTGAGGATTGAAGCTCCTTAGTTAAGGACCCAGGATAGTGAGAGAAGTCACATTATTGGTGGCAGTCCAATGGGATATTAACTTATATTAACTTATGATGTCTGGTTAATATCCCACCAGACTGCCACCAATTAATGTGAAGTCCCTTACTATGCTGGGCCAGTAACTAAGGAGCTTCAGCCCTCACTACCTCCTGCAATGTGAGACTGTGACTTAAACAGGAGTAATATTTCAGAAATTTCCCCTAAGAGCACAACAGGAACATGCTCTATAATCTGGGACTGGACTGTACACTTCTGTCCACCCCTAATGTAACTCCTTATTACACACTTCAGAGCAATATTTCCCAGCTTAAGATCTCTGATACAATCACACTTAAATAAATTAAATTTCACACATCAAAACACTTCTTGGAAAGCCTGACACAGATTAGCAGCTGTGTCCCTTCCCCAAAATAATACAGTAATGCTGCCACCAATCAGATTGTCTTCATGCCCTTCTAAAGGGGTGTCCAATTATGGAAACTAAATATTAAAACAAATAGTAGCAAATGACCTAAGCAGACAGGCTTTCGGAGTGGCCTGCGAAGTTATCAAGGCAAGCATAAGCACTCTCAAATTACCAAAGAAAACACTGATTGTCCAGCTGCAATGTAAGTTAATAAAAAATATTTAATATTGAGCAAAATGATTAAATAAATATAAAACAGTAATTTCCAATAAAAAACAGAACTCAATCACCAGGAAAATTAAATCAATACTGCAGGATAGAAATCCAACATTCAGAAAAAACTCTAACTGATCAAGCTGATTACTTATAATTTCCTAACTAACTAAAGAACATTGTTCCTGATCTAAACTAAATTACTACAACAGATCAAAGGCAGGCTTACAGTTCTTGTTGAGTCCTTTTTGGGTATCCACGGCACAGTTTATCTGTCAACTGTAACTGACAACTGACTTCTGTAATTGACAACTGTTCCAGTTCTAATTTTCATTTCATATTTTTAAATTCAACCAACAGCTGTTTTCTAAAAGTTCCTTCCTGTCTTTCAGCTTCTGACAGTAACACATAGCAACTATCAACATTCCAATGACATCATCTTCTGATCAGCTGAATCTGAGACAGTTTGCCTTTAGAATCTCTCTTCACAAACATGCAGTTAGAAATGCAAAAGGACACTGCTCAAGTCTTCAAAACACTCTGTTCAAACAAATTATAAAACAACATGTAAGAACGTATTTACAATATCATAGCTAGTCATGCTGGCATACGATACACAGATCAATCTCAATTTATATACAAAACTTCAGCCAGACATACTAGCACAAAAGACAGTGTCCAATTTCTTCACAGTATGTCCTCCAATTTGTCTGACAGTCTTTTAGGAAACGTTTTAAGGACTACTTGCAGCAAGGTCATGGACTTTTAATTTTCAGCCTTTTGTGATTCCTCCCCTGGTTTTGAGAGTATGCTTACTTTGGCCATGGTAATTTCTTGTGAAAATGAGCCGCACATTTCTAATGTAGTATAAGGTTTGTGTAACCTTTATGTTATTATTGGATTAAAGTGATAATAGAAATCTGGAGTTAACCTACCATTTCCTGGTATTTTTTCTGCCATTAGTATCTTTATAGCTTCAGTAATTTCTGTTTTATTGACAGGGTTCGCAAGTCTTTTAACTTCCTCCTGTTGGATTTCGGGAAGATTTAGTTAATTCACCAACTCACTGCATTTTATTATATTAGTGCTAGCTTTTGTTTTAAATGACCAAATTATTCAATGACATTACTAGAGCTTTTGTTTCATTGGGGTCCCTGTTCTGTCCTGTGGGCAGAGCCGGATCATGGTCAAATGGGGCCCCAAACAGGGTACTGGATCAGGTCAACCCCTACACAGTAGCCCCCCCCATCAGTTCCCTGGCAGCCATTCCAGTGTCCCATTACTTGATTATTTCTCCCCAGTTACCATAAACACTGTTAAAATCTGTCAGTGTGCATACTACTTTCTTCCTTACTTCTACAATAATTACAGATATTGGATTTAATTTAACACTTTCATTTCAAATTTTATAGCACAAACTCTGATAGACATTTGCTAAACAAAACAATACAGTCTGACAATAAAAACAGACTTACTATTAACAGTAAACCTCTCTTCCCTTGAAACTCACATTCATTTAAATGCCATTAAAACCTGCATTCAAATAAAATGCATCTGTCCAGTAGCAGATTAAGTTTACCTTTGGGCTGTTTTCAAACCATAGGCCCCCTTGCACAAATCTTTAGGATAATGCATACATGCTTGTTTTCTTTGTTTCACCCTCCTGAATGTATTAAATTATATTCCTTGTATAATTCAGCACCACTTGTTAGATTGTGTTTTAAATTTGTAGCTTTGAACATTTTTCCAGTAAGCAATGAAAAAAAGGTATGAACCAATAATGACAAAACTGCCCATTTCAGAACGTTTCAACCATAAAAGGCCACTTACACTTCTATCATTGCAATCCACCAATATCAATCAATATGAACAATCTCTGAAGAAGTAAAAGTCATCTGAATAATTCCATATTAAAAAGATCTGTAACTAATGAAGAGGTTACTGCTAACAAACAGTTATTCAGTGCTTCATCTACAAATTCAGTGTCTGATGCCCTTGAAGAATAAATTGCCTATATTACATTAAATAAATTGGCAAGTTGGTAATACTGCAAAAGGGAATGAATGGCAAACCAACAACAGGTGCATAGTTACTAGGCATCTCATCCAAAGGAGGACATACTCAGGACTGCAGTACCTTCACTCCCCAAAGTACAAAGCAGTATCAGCAATCCATCTACATCATGTGGGAGTAGAACCCTCAGCCTTCTGCATCAAGTATGCTACCTGTTATGCTATTAACACTACTTTCAAATTCTATAGCACAGTGGCAACCATTTGCTAAACAAAACAACTGCACACTGAAAACAAACTTAGCATGAAACGTCTGTTCCGTTGAAGCTGACTCCTTGAAAATGCAGTGAAATTCACAATTCCCTGAAAAATGCACCAAAGCTCACAATTCCATGAAAATGCACTGAGGTAGTTGGTGTCATGAGTATTCATAGGTTCATAGGTATGTACTAGGCTATTGGCCCTGCAGCCTTTACAAGCCTAGCCCATAGACATGCTCTGGCATTATGCCACTCAATGTTAATTCCCAGTGCCTCTGTCAAGTAGAGCCACTGGAGTGATCCCCGGGATTAACTTTCTATTTCCCATCTACCCATCAAGATTCCTCTTGAAGAGGGCCAGTGAGGTGCTCTGCTTGACATGTATAGGAAGTCTATTCTGGAGCATGGGCAGTCTCTAGGTTATGAACCTTTCCCTCCAGCATGTTCTGTTGATTGTGGTAATGAAGTTGAGGTCTCTGGAGTGTGTGGTGTGGAGGGATTGGAATTTCTTTAGATGTAGCATTTCTGACAGAGCTGGGTCAGACATGACTTTGTAAGTCAAGCAGAGATCGCATCTTAGTAGACAATATGAGAGAGTATAGATGGAGTTTTTTGAGTCTGTCCATGTAGGACATGTGTTTAAGGCCTAGGATCCTCTTCATGAGGCACTTCTGTGGCCTTTCCAGCTGTTGCATGTGTCTAGTGAGGTACATGCCAAATGGGGCATTATACTCAATGACTGGCCTAATGAGGGAAGAATAGAGAGAGATGATGACCGCTTTCTTCCTGGATGCAAAACCCTTGGTAATGAGGTGTGCCACATAGAAGGTCATCATAGTGGAAATGTGGTGATTGAAGGAGAGGTTGCTGTCAACCTGTGTCCCCAGATCTTTTATAACACCTTCAGTGTTCAGTGTGCTCCCATTGATGTGGTAATTAGTGGGAACTGAGTTTTTCCCAAAGGGGATGATGAAGCATTTTTTGGCATTAAGCTTAAGGCCATGGTTTCGACACCAGTCACGGGTCTTAGTGAGGCCTTTCTGTAGGATGTCTACATCACTTGGGGAGTTAATAATGGTTCCCAGCTTGCAGTCATCTGTGAAGTTGTTCAGTCAGAGCCTCTCCGTGTTGGTCTGGACTTTGAGAAGTAGATGCTAAACAGGAGAGGATGCAGGACCAATCCCTGTGGGACTCCATTTGTGACTGGTCGGCACTCTGACTTGGAGTCTGCTACTTTCACATTTTGGGTTCTATCTGTGAGCCAATTTGCAACCCACCTAGTGATATAGTGGTTGATGCCTAGTTTGGCAAGTTTATCAATAATTCCTGAGTGGGGAATGGTATCAAAGGCCTTGGGCAGATTGTGGTAGGCTGTATGAACTGCCTTGCCATCATCCACAGCTCTGGTGACTGACTCAACCAGGTTGAGCAGGCATGATCTACCTTTCACAAAACCAAATTACATGGGATCTAGAGTTTGTAGATTCCCTATATCCTTGTTAATTAGGTCCATGATGATGCACTCCATAGCCTTACATGTCAGTCTCATCAGGCTAATGGGGTGATAAGTCCCAGACTCTGTAGTCGCTACCCCTTTATGGAGAGGGATGACTGTAGCAGTGTGCCATTCCGTAGGGACAAAACCTGAGGTGAGGTTGTGATTGAACAGGGCACACAGATGTGGTGCCAGTTCACTTTGTAGTTCATGAAGAACACATCCAGGGATATGGTTGGGTCCCATGGAAGCTGTATTCTTGGCCTTGGACAATGCAGCTTTAACCTGTGCGGCAGTAATGCTGGGTACCATTGTGAATTAACTCAGAGCAAACCTGGGTATTGCTGTGGAAATTCTTGATATAACTATATAAGGTTTTGTGGTTGTTTTTAGTGTCTGCCGCAAGTCTGCCTTCATAGCTGGCTTTAGAGGTTTTGATGAGGGATCTCAACTTTTTGTTGAGACTAATAAGAGAGTTTTTCCAGTTTTGAGACTTCACCTTTTTCTGGTGATTGAAGGAGAGGTTGCTGTCAACCTGTGTCCCCAAATCTCTTATAACACCTTCAGTGTTCCGTGTGCTCCCATTGATGTGGTAATTAGTGGGAAATGTTTCTTCCTTCTGTTGTAGAGTTTATTAATGTCAGGGGACCACCAGATTGTCTTCCTTTTTTTGGAGGAGAGAGTCTTGGTTCTATTGGGTATGGCTAGTTCCATGAATTTATGTACGTATTCGTACAGTGCATTGGTGTATGATTCGGCAGTCATGCATCTATTTCCCATTGGCATGGGTACTGTGAAGTTAGCCACCTCTGTTTTTAGGAGCCCAAAGTCAGCTTTGGTGAAGTTCTTCATGGTGGCTACCTTTGCAGGGGGGGGGGGGTGGATGAGATGTGGATTTCCATGGTGATTAGTTTGAGGTCGGATATAACCAGGGAGGAATTGACTATTGGTATAGAGCAATGGTTGCTCATGTTAGTAATAACCAGGTCAAGAATTTTGCTTCCTCTAGTGGGGTTAAGAATGAGCTGGTCCAGGGCATTGGAACGAATGAATTTCAGGAAGTATTTGGCCGGTGTTTTAGTGCATAAGTAGATTTCCCAGTGGGAGAGGTAGTTGAAGTCACCTAGTATGAGAGTGTTGGGTTGGATCCTAACAGTTTCCAGGGTGCTTAGGAATGTGGAGTGAGAGTCTTGGGACATGGTTGAGGACCTATAGCAGGCTATGACCTGAATCGCCATCTTACCCAATGTTAGTTGTACCTGAAGTATCTCAGATGCATTATGCTGAGCTACTAGTCTGGAGGTGTGCATATCCTTTATGAATATGGAGACACCACTGCCTTTGGAGGTTCGGTCCATGTTCTGGGACCGAAAGGTGTGGAATGAGTTATAGCCTGGTAGCACAGTGGTGCTTTCTGCTGCTTTAAACCAGGTCTCCATTACAGCACAAATGTCGATGTTCTCTATTTTGAGGACTGTTTTGAGCAAGTGCATCTTGAGATTTAGACATCTAGCATTGAGCAGCATGACCCTCAGATTGCATTTATTTATAGCTGTTACTGTGGTAATTTGGTCTTTGGAACATCACCTAAAAAGGCACTATTGGGGTGGCAAGAGCTGTAGCCAGTATCTGGAAACCCAGGAGTGACAGATACAAGCCATCTCTGGCAAAGAATTGAGGTTTGTCAATCATGTCATCCCAAGCAGTTATTGGATCCCCTTAGAATGACACAAGAAACTTAGCCAATTGTTAAAGTCAATCATTTTCTGCTTGTACTACAGTACCTTTCTGGGAGATGGTAAGATGCTGCTCAGGGCTAGGATCATACCTTCCTGGGCCACATAATCCGAGAGCTCCTCTGTGTCTCTTTTCATGTAGTCCAGGGAGATGCGTCTTAGGTCATTCACACCCACATAGACAGTGACAGAGTCATACTTGTACTTGTTGTGGAGTGACCTGAGTGCATGTGCTATGTGTCGGATTCTGGCACTTGATAGACAGCTGACTGTTACCTTCTCCTTATTCAGCCTAGTGAGTGGGACATCAGTGCGCCTCACTATCAAGTTACCTATGATTAGTGTATTGGGCAAGCTGTTTTGCCTTAGGGGCTTAGGTTGAGGGACACACTGTGTAGGTGAGCTGTGTCATGTGGTTTGTGCTGTGTTGTGGTGGTTGAGTGCGTTTCTGCCTTGGAGGTCTCTGCTGTTTTGGTAGATTTCTATTGACAGGCTCCGCAAAGGTCGATGTGTGGTATGTGTTTTTATGTGAGAGCTGTGATGGTGGGTGTTCTGGAGGGCTATGTGTTGCATGTGGTGTGGTGCAGGTGTTGACCTTCTCCTCTTGACCAGCTATTCTGGACTTGGCATGAGAGTGCATGGCTTCCAGTTTGGATATATAGGTGCATCTCTCACAAGTCTGAGTGTTGGGAGGTAAGAGGAGAGGGTTGTCTGTGTACATGAGGCAGTTGCTATACTGCCTCAGGATGCCCAAGTTCACCAGGTTGATAAAAGAAAGCACAGGGAACTGACCTTTAGACATGCCAGGAGGGATGGTCATTATTACTAAGTACTGGAGATGTTTCCTTATATATTTATTTTACAGAAAAAATGTCAATCACGGTGTCTGAGTCTGTACAGAGCACTGCCAAACATCTGAGGGGACACTAATATGTAGACCCTGAAAAATTAAGAATGAAGTATTTAGGCAGATATTCTGAAGTTAGAAAGAAATCAAGCAGTACTTACTGAAAAATAAAGAATTAGCTTGTCAAGAATGATGAAAAGAGGGGAGTCACATGAATGGCTACTGCCTGGCTACTGCTAATGCTGGTCTCAGCACAGCTTCACTTTGTTGGGATACAATACTCCTTTGCTTCTTCTCTCAGCAGAAGCAGAATGTTAGCAGCAATCCCAAGAAGAGAAGCAGTCCACGGCCTCTCCTGTAACCAAGGCACAGGATTTTAACCTGAGTAAAGTAACTAACCTGCCATTCACACACACACACACACACACACACACACACACACACACACACACACACACACACACACACACACACACACACACACACACACACACACACACGCATGCGCACACAAACACACACACACACACACACACACACACACACACACACACACGCACACACACGCACAAACACAAACACACACACACACACACACACACACACACACACACACACACACACACACACACACACACACACACACACACACACACGTTGTGGCTTAAACTCTCCATGCAGAATTTGGAAAAGAACAGAAGAAAAAGCATGAAATAGGTGTGCATGCATTACATGTGTTGACCCACACTTGGGATATAAATGCATTCTTAAGGAAAACATGTACATTTTATTTTTACTTTTAATTAAAAAGTAAATGTAGTGGCAGTAGCCCTGGCCAGAAGGCCACTCCAAGCCAGTGGGCCCTAAGTGACTGCCTAGGTCACTTAGTGCTGGATCCGGCTCAGCCTACAGGTATTTTAGCTATCCAATTATCAAGTGCTATATTGAAATGTCCTCCTATCAGGATGTTTTCCCCCTGCTTTGTTCACTGTTTCAGCTTATTAGCAAGATCTGCCCAGTCCTTATTGCAATTTATTTTGGGACTATGACAGTCAACAAACCATAGTCTACCTTGTATTGTGTAAAATTTGGAGAGGATTCATCTCACATTTTGTCACTGTTATCCTTTACTAGTATATATTTACCTGATTTATAAACTAAAGTTGCCGGTCCTCTTTTTGGGAAAGGTTGTACAGCTTACCATTGCTGTCCCTTTCCAGTTTTTTTTTTAAGCCACTGTCTCTTTAAATTTAGTTTCCTGTAGTAATGCCATTTTCACCACCAGTGCTCAAGTATTTAAGTATGGCAGCTGCTTTGTGCTGTGCAGACATAACTTTTACATTTCATGTGACTAAAGGGACCCTATTGTATTATTCAATGTTCAGATGAGCAAACAGCAGAATAACAAGCAAAAAAAGTTTGTAACCCAGAACATTGAGATGGACAACTTACAAAATATCTGTTTTTTACAGGGGGGCAATCCCCAGTATCTCCACCCAATAATGTATCACAGTGGGGGAAGCAACAATACTCAGATCCTCACTGTGCCTTTATTCTGCATGATAGATGTCACATTTTACTCAATGTTCCAGGGTTTTGACCTTCTGGGCTTGATATTCTGCTCTTCACTTATGTGAGTATTCAGTAATATCACACAAATCCAACTAAAGTGTATATAGATATGAGAACATTAATGGTGATGGCTCACGTATCCTCTGGGCTAAAACAATTTTTTTTAAACAAGAAATATCTTTATTAAATTATCACATATGACATAGGCAATCATACATTTATATAAATGAAAACAAACCATATTGATACATCACAAACCATACTGACATAATTTTAGTTGCAAACATTATACATCACTTATCCAGTCATTGTCAGTCAAACATTATACAGCTCATTCAAATCCTGCCTTCTTTTAAACCTTGCTCCTCCTCTGCATGTATTGTTCCCACAATTCCCATTTTTTCTATGCAATTTGCTCCAACCTTTTTCTAAAGGTATCAATTCCAGTTGTTTTATCTCTGTTACTATATTAAACTTTGATTTCCAATTTATAGTTATTGCCTTTTTGGCAGCCACCATAATTAGACTCTGCATGATCTTATTATGTCTGGGCAATTCTGATTCTGTACCATAGCTCAAAAAATTAATTTCCTTAGTTACACTAATTTGCTCATCCAGTATCTCTGACAGAGTAGTTTACAGGGAATCTTTAAAGGCTACCAACTCATTACATTCCCAGAAAATATGTTCCCAATTACCTTTTTGTTCCCCATCACACCTCCAACATTTGCTGTCTACCTGAGGAAAAATTCTTTGGGGTCTATTTGGGGTATAAAAATACTTATGTAAATACTTACAAGCAAAGATTTTAAATCTTCTAGAGTTTGTTGCATATTTGGGAAACATACATATATCCTCATTGTTTCTTTGCGAACTACTTATCCAATCTCTCTTCCCAATCCTTTCTAACCTCCTCTGATTGATTCTTATAGTTATCATGCAATATTTTGTATGCTCTACTAATTATTCCTTTGTTAACAGCAGCTTCAATTCTAGATTCTGCTAAAAACTCTACCAGTGCTGGTCTTTCACTTAGGATCCCCATTTCTTTCTCTTTGCCTATACTCTGATATTAATCTTTGATAGGGAAGGCAATCTTTAGAATGCAGTCCAAATAAATTATTCGCCTCTTCCCATTCTATTGCCTTTTCCCCTCTAATAATTTGCTCCGAATACCTTGGTTCTTTTGCCAGTTTTCTCCTTGGTTCTTTTGCCAGTTTTCTCCAATAAATTCCAGTCCTCTCTTGTCTATTGTCTGTATCCTTAATTTCAGTCATCCTTATCAGCAGAATTGCCTTTCTTCATTCCTGTGTTGGCTTAGTTCTTAGAATACTTTCAGTTATTTTATGAATATAATATTCTGTATGGTTATTGTTATTCTCCTTAAGGATCTGCATCCAAAATCCCAGTCTCTCCTTGTTTCTTGAGCTTACCCCTGTTTCATCATCATCCCTTTCCACTTTAAATTATATGTTTCTGTGTGTGCTATGTACAGGAGCATTAACTGTGTAGCTCTGAAATACCCCTTCACATTGGGTAATCCCAAACTGCCTCGTTCTATGGGAAAAATCAGCTTATCCCACTTAGGTTCATAGGTTAATACTAAGCTATCTGCCCTAGGGCATTTATAAGCCTAGCCAGAGTGTGTTTGGCTTTCGCCACCCATTTTAAATTAATTTTGCTATGCCCTTTTTCGAGGTTAGTATACTGTGCCTCTGTCTAACAGTGACACAGAAGTGATACCCGGGGTAAACCTACAATCCCCCATCCACTCATCAAGATTCCTCTTGAAGAGAGTCAATGAGGGACTCTGCCTAACCTGGACTGGGATTTTATTCCAGAGTGAAGGGAGCCTCTGGGTTATGAATCTGTCCCTCCAGCATGTCCTATTTATTTCAGTGCTGAGGTTCAAGTCTCTCGAGCGCGTAGCTCAATGGGATTTGGATTTTCTGAGGTGCAGCATGTCCATTAATTCCGGGTTGGACATGGCTTTATACGTCAGGCACAGATCGCCTCTGAGCAGGCAGTATGCCACTGAGTAGAGCTGGAGTTTCTTTAACCGGGCAGCATATGGCATCTGTTTGAGCCCTTTGATCCTCTTGGCGAGTTACTTTTGGGGTCTTTCCAGTTGCTGCAGGTGTCTGGTAAGGTACATCCCAAAAGGGGCATTGTACTCAATTATGGGCCTGATGAGGGATGAGTAAAGAGGCACGATGACCTCCCCTGATCTAGATGTGAATCCCTTCATTATTAGGTGGGCTATATAAAATGTTCTTCTAACCACTTTGGCCAGGTGGTTGTCAAATGAGAGATTGCTATCAACTTGGGTCCCCAGGTCCCTAATTACTTCTTCCGTACTTAATGGATTACCACCTATGTGGTAATTTGTGGGCACTTTGTTTTTGCCAAAGGGGATGACTATACACTTTTTGGCGTTTAGCTTGAGGCCATGGCTCTGGCACCAGTTGTCTGTTTCTGTGAGGCCCTTTTGGAGGATGCTTGTGTCGGCTGGAGAGTAGATTATAGCACCCAGTTTGCAGTCATCTGCGAACTTGGTCAGCCACAGTCCTTCCGTGTTGGCCTGTACCTCTGAGAAATATATACCAAACAGGAGAGGTCCCAGGACTGAGCCTTGTGGGATGCCACTTGTAACTGGTTTGGAGTCTGACATGGCTCCCATAATTCTAACCATGTAGGTTCTGTCCTTGAGCCAGTTTGCAACCCATCTAGTGACATAGGGCTTTATATTTAAGCTGTTGAGCTTATCTATAATGCCCGAGTGGGGTATTGTATCAAAGGCTTTTGCGAGGTCCAGGTAGGCTGTGTGGACCACCTTCCCCTCGTCAATGGCCTTGGTGACTGTTTCAAAGAAATCGACCAGGTTTAAGAGGCAGGATCTGCCCTTAACAAAGCCGAACTGGGTAGGATCCAGTGTCTGTAGGTCCCCAATATCTTTTTTATGAGGTCCATAATGATCCTTTCCATAGCTTTGCAAACCAAGCTAGTCAGGCTTATGGGGCGATAGTTTCCAGGATCCGTTGAGGCACCACCTTTGTGGAGAGGGACCACTGTTGCTGTTCGCCACTCTTTGGGTGCATATCCTGTGGTAAGGCTGAGATTGAATAGTAGTTTTATGTTTGGGTTTAGCTCTTCTTGGAGTTCATGTAGGACGCAGCCCAGGACACCGTCTGGTCCCATTGATGCTGTGTTTTTTGCTTTGGAGAGGGCGGCTCTTACCTGAGCATCTGAGATGTCAGGGGGCAGCACTCTGCTGGGATAGATATTTGCCCTTTTGGTGGGGGGGAGAGTTTGCGCTGAACCTGTCAGCTAGGATGTTGGCAATGTCTGTGGGTTTGGTGTATTTTTTGTCATTTTGGACTAATTCTGAGCATATCTGCGAATTCCCACCCAGGTTCCTAACATAACTAAAGAAAGCCTTGTGATTATCCTTAGTGTCCTGTGCAATTTTTCTCTCGAAGCTAGCCTTAGACGATTTTATGAGTGCCCGTAGTTTTTTGCTAACACTGATCAGAGATGCCTTCCCTTTTTGGGATTTTGCTCTATCATGTAGTAGCTTCCTCCTTCTATTGTATAGTTTGTTTATGGCTGGGGTCCACCAGACAGGACGTCTGCCTTTGGAGGATTGGGTCTTGGTTTTAGAGTCTTCCCCTCCCAGATAAAATCCTTCATCTCTTTATTAATTGCTATCCACAACTTCTCATCTGGTTGATAAAATATTCCTGACCTGTGTATAGAACTAAAGGGACTAAAAACATTTTAACTGCTTGTACCTTGCTATACATATCCATATAATAGAGTTTCCAGTTTCTCAGTTTTTGTATTACCCTTTGTTTAGTTTCTTCCCACATATCCTAAGCTGCCACACCAGAATCATTTTTAATCTGTATGCCTAAGTACTTCATTTTATCATGTCCCCATAAATATGGATACTGCTGAACCAATTCATGTGTGGCTACATAATTTACACCTATTGCCTTTGTTTTAGCTTCATTAATTTTGTATCCCAAAAAAGTCTGAAACTGCCTCAGAATGTTCCATAACACTGAAATGTCCTTTTCTGGTTTTATCAGGTATAAAATAATATCATCTGCAAACAGAACTAGCTTTTCCTGACTACCATAGCAATTATATATTTGAATTTCTGAGTCCCTCATTTTCTTTGCCAATGGTTCTAAATATAATGCTAATAACAAAGGGAAAAGAGGATATCCCTGCCTAGTACCTCTGCTCAAACAGAAATTCTCAGAGAGGAACCCACCCATTTCAAATTTCACCTTTGATCCCTCATATATCCTCCTAATCAACCTTATAATTTTATCAGGGAATGCAAATGTTTGCATTGCCCTGCTCATAAACTCCAAGCTTACTCTGTCAAATTCCTTCTCTGCATCAAGACCCACTAACAACAGTGGTATTTTGTTATGTTCTGCTTCCCTCTGGATCATCAATGTTCTGTTAATGCTGTCAAATGTTTGTCTCCCCTCCACAACACCACATTTACCCGCATCTATCAATTTTAGCATTGCCTTTTCCATTCTTTTAGTCATTATAGACATAAACTGTTTATAATCATGGTTTAGGATTGAAATGGGCTTGTATGAAGCTGGATCTGATGGGTCTTTACCCTCTTTAGGTATTATAGCCACCACCAATTTTTTCCAGGATCTTGGTGCTTCTCTTCCTCTTAAAATACCATTAAACAAAATCTTCCAGGTCTTTATCAATTTTCCCCTCCTAGCTTCCAAGCTTCCACAACAATACCACTATTCGTGGGACTTTCCTTTGGATTTGTTATATATCACCATTTTATTTCATCGCCTCCTATTCTGTTAGCAATTGGGCCTCCTCTGTCTCTAATCTTTGCATATTTAATTTTTCCATAAACATTTCCACTTGTACCTTTTCATGATTTCCATATTTCTCTGCTTTATATGGGTTTTCATAAAATGTTCAAAATATTTCTAGTACCTCTGCAGGATTTCTTATTTTCCTTGTTAATGGCTCCCTAAGCTTGGCCACGACCCTTTCTACTTTCTATTGCCTGAGTTGTTATACCAAAAGATTTTGTGTTCTGGAGTTATTATCAAAAAACAGTTGCTTAACATCAGTCTTTCTAAACTCATGCATATTATCCAGGTAATCCCTTATTTTCTGTTTAGCATTCTGCAATTCCTTCTCTTCTTGTTCTGTGAGATTTCCCCATTCTGCAATACTTTAATATTTGTTGGTTCATCTGAATAATTCTTTTTACTTCTTAACCATATCTCTCTTTCTTTTATTTCCACCCTATTTTGAAACTCCACTTTTAATTTTATCCCACACCCTAGCTATATTTTCAAAAGAAATGTCTATCTTCTATTATAACTACTGAATAATTTCCATTACCAATTCATTAAATTCTTCTTTTTTCAACAGATATGTGGAAAAGTGCCAGTGTTTCATTTTTATTTCATTACCATCTTTTTTTTTATTTTAGTTATTATTGGTACGCAATTTGAAATATTTATTAGCTGCATATCAAAATGTTCAATTAAATGCACATGGAGGTTCTATCTGGCCTCAGTTTTTGTATCTTGGAGAATAATATGTAAATTTACTCTGAATTGCTACTACTGAATTCACATCTTTCATGCCACATATTTTCATAAATTTCTTCAAAAACCTACCCTTCTTTGTTATATTTTCCATTCTGGGCACCCATATACATCTTCACTGACGCAAATCAAATTCCAGTCCCTACCTATACATAATATTCTCTGTTGAAAGCTGATTATTTCTCCCAGAATTTTCTTTAGCTCCATTATAGCAGTTTTAGGTGGAATATACAGGCCAGTATAATCCTCATCCCTTGCCAGTAGCCCCTTAGTACTACAAATCTACCATTATTATATTGTTATCCTCTTCTATTATTAATGCAGCTCCTCTTGCAATTAATATAAGTATTCCTCTTTTCCTTTGTCCCAGGTATTCTTCTGAATGACCATCCTGAAAACCTTTCATCAAATTCACGTTCATTTCTTTCCAAATGTGTCTCCTGTAGCAAAGCTATTTACACTCTACATTTTTAATACAGTTCACTACTTTTCTTTTTGTGTATAACTGTGAGACCATTAATATTTGAAGATACTATAGAAAGTGTCATTATGTTAAGAAGTTATTATTCCCACCTTTTATGTGTTACAGCTTTTTTGTTAAGTATCTCATTCCAGCTTTTGTGTTACATGCATACGCTAATGTTTGGCAGGTTGATCTTTTATATGGTTGTTTCTTGTCATATCCATTTCAACCTATGTCACATCTCACAAAACTTTTTGTTTTATTGAAAGCCCTCAAACATAACAAAAAACAAAAAAAAAAAAACAAATCAAAACAAATGCAGCCCCAATACACCCCTAAAATCTGTCTACTTCAAAACATCGACTTACCATATCATCGAAACCCAGTTCATCAAGACCACGTCAGCAAAACTTTAAAATATCACACACCTGGAACTGCAAAGCCTAACCCTGGGAACTGAACCACTTGGGAACCAGGACATAAAAAAAACAATGCATCAACACCCACCAGAGTGGGGGGCTTCACCCCCATACCCCCTAACTAAATATACTAACTCCAAGATTGCACTACATTGGGGAGATGGCAAAGTTCACTATGGTGGCCAAGTGGTTCATTTCCTGGGGTTAGTTTTCGATGTTCCCAGTGTTCAATACTTTAAGGTTTCGCTGATGTGGTCTCGATGAACTGGGTTTTGGCAATGTGGTAAGTCGATGTTTTGAAGTAGACCCTTCTAACACCTATTAACTTAATACTAACACATAAAACTATGTACATCTTGAAATATTGAATCTTTACCCTCCTAACAGGAATAACTGTCTCAAACTGACAGCCACACTCAAAAGACTTGAGTTAACTTAAAAGGAAGGTTATCCATGCTAAGACTTTTGTTTCTTTGTTAACTATAGCCCGGAAGGTGGCCGCGGTGGTGCAGCAGTTAGTGTTGTCACCTCACAGCAAGAGGTTCTCCGGTTCAATCCTCGGCTGGGGTGCCTTCTGTGCAGAGTCTGCATGTCCTCCCTGTGGCCGTGTGGGTTTCCTCCAGGTGCTCCAGTTTCCTCCCACATCCCAAAGACATGCTGTAGGGGGATTGGAAACTCTAAATTGGCCCTAGGTGTGAGTGTGTGCATGTATGTGCCTCCTGTGGAAGGCTGGCAGCTCGACACTGTAAAACTCCTCTGCCAATCATGAGCGGACAGGTGATCCGCTGTGGCGACCCCTAACCGGGAAAAGCCGAATGAAGAAGAAGTTAACTATAGCCCGGACTCATATTTAACATTAATAACAATACATGTTACCTTTCACAACTGCCTGACCTATTTATTTATGTATGTATGCCTGTCTGCATTCTATTACAATTGCAGTTGTAAGCAGACACAATCAGAAAGCATTTCTGTTTGGCAGCAGTGGCCCTTCTATATGCAGGTCATGTCAGCTGGCTTGGCTGCTGTAATATAATTTAGATATCTGCTCCTTCTTATAAAGATTATTTGTGAAACTAAGGCTCATTCTATAATATTAGTTAGAGTATTGTAATACAGCTGATATTTTGTTCTTGTTGAAATATTTATTTCATCATTAGGTGTCCTGATCTGGTCTTAGCTGCCCTAGCCTCAAGTATAGAAGTGAATCAGTCACTGCATCATAGACCAGCAAGATTTCACCTGTAACTTATATGTAAGAAAACCAGCACAGTGAGAATTATGAAGCTTTTCCGAAAAGTTTATTTTTTTGTAATCTTATGGTTGTTCTTCTTATGAAATAATTGTAGCTATAGAAATTATTTCACATTAACTGTTTGCATCCTTCAAAACACAGTTCTCTAGTTAGGAATTATTTGGACCAGTGAGGTACGATACATCACAAACCTCTCTCTTTGGAAAGAAAAGACATGGCTATAGAATTACATGGCCTTCAGACAATGGGTCACTTACTTTAGCAGACAGACACTGTTCCAATTTTAAACTGCTGTTTAACATGTTCCATAGAACCTCAATAGTAATAATTTCACTTGTATGACTTTGCCATTTCTTTTGCAATCATAATTTACTTCCTTTTTGCCAAGTGTCAACATTAAAGGTGAGTTTATTACTAATGCAGAAGGTGTGTATTTTTAATACATTTTTGAGCAACTTCAGCATCTTTCATTACTTTATATACTTGACAACAATCAATTCATTTTATTATCCGTACCTGAGAGGAGTACTCCAAAAAAGAAGTGGCAGCAGTTCATAGGTCTACAGCACATATCTGTTAATCCTTGCCATGATGTACAGGTAACTCCTCCAAATTCAGTTCTTGTATCCTGTTGCTTAAGCTGTGTAGTATCGATTGACTCGTCATCAACGCCCCTTTTCCTCCACTTTCTACATGAGGTCAGGGTGTTGTGTCAACTGTCACCATATCTCTTGATAAAATGCCACTCTTCTACCTGCCTAAGCAGCAGGTCTTCTCTCACATAATCCATCCATCTCTTTCCTGGATGCCCTCTTTTCCTCTTGCCATCTTCCTGCTTGTTCCATATCTTTTTCACCAGACTGTTGTCTGCTTTCCTGCACATGTGCCTAAAACAACATAATCTATTCTTTTACCTTTCATGCAATTGGAGCTATTTGGGTTTCTGCTCTGATGTCATTTCTTCATCTGTCCTGCAGTGTGCATCCTACCACCCATCTTAGGCACTTCACCACCTCTAGTTTCCTCAACTGCTCTGCGTTCACTTCCCAGCTTGCTGTACCATACTGTAGTACTGGTTGCACCACTGTTTGTACACCTTACTTTTCAGCTTCTTTGGCATTCTTCTATCACAGACTACCCCTGACACACTGTGCCGGTTGTCTGCAGCCCCTCTGATTCTAACTCTGACCTCCTCAATCAGACATCCCCTCTCCTCAACCACCCCTCCCCAGATAACCGTTTCATTTTCCTTTCTATCTCAATTCTCATCTTCTTCCGATTAGCATATTTGCTGCCATTAAAACTGTCTTATCTGTACTCTATTTCATCTTGTGTACCTACAGTTTTGCATTTCATTCCCCTACAATTTTCTTCCAAGTTCTTGTTCACTGTCTGCCTGTAATGCCTCATTGCCTGCATGCAACAAATTTGTTGATTTATCCCCTCCAATCTATTTACTAACGTAATCCATCACCAGTATGAACAGCAGTGGGCTCCCATGAGTCCGAACATTGTTTATCCTTGGGTTATCGAGTACTTGTACACAGCCTGCACTAATTCTATCAATGTTTCTGGGACTTCAAACCATTGCGGGACTGCCTAAATCAGCTTTCTTGGGAACTTATCATATGCTGCTCTAAGTCTAGGAATGCCCAGTTAGATTCATTTCTCATCTTTAGCTTCTTCTCAATTATCTGTCGCACTGCAGATGTTGTGTGTTGGTTGTGCTGCATCCTGATCTTAATCCGAACCATTTATCAATCACTTTTTCCAGAACTTTCATGCAGTGTGACAGGAGTTTGATGCCTCTATATTGCCCATAGTTGCTAATGCCCTCTTTGTTCCTGTACACTGGCATTACTATGCTTATTCTTCAGTCATCTGGAATACACCTTTCTCGACATATGGTTATGAGTACCATCTGTCATATACCAGAGAAAAAGGATTATTAACTGTAATGAGAAGTAACATGAGCCACTGACTTTTTTAAAAGAAAAGTAGATATACCTGCCTGAAAGTAATTTTAAGACAGCACAGGTTTTCCTACTGAAAACTAGTGCAGACTGGAGACATTTGGATCATCAGTTGGGAATAAATTATGAAACCAGAGATAGGGTCATGCTTCACATGTGCTTAAAGTGGTATAAATAAGTATCTTTATGGCTGGGACAGAAGGAGACAGTAAGAAGTAACAGAATTAATATACAGAGTATGGTTTTTGCTACAGTCATGATTTAAATGGGAGCAGGAAGGAAGAAACTGTTGCAAAAGAGAGTAAAATCCCATGAGTGGAGGAGCTCCCTGGCCAGCCTCAGTAAGAAGCTGAGATCCCTTATAAGATCCTCCAAAGCTAGCTACGAAAACAAAATCGCCACTAATTCTAAGGACAACCGCACAGCATTCTATAGCTATGTCAAGAATCTCAATGGCAACACCCAGATCTGCTCTTAGTTACAGCACAACGGCACGGAAATTACAGAACCAACTGATACTGCCAACATCTTGGCAGATAGAAGAAAACTGAACACCACAAAGTCCAGCCGCCAATCCAACAAGGTGACTCACAGCGAAATAAACAGCAGTTTATTGAAGTAGGCAAAATAAATACAGAACTGTAAGACTAAGCATAAAAAGATGCTTTCGCCAAACACATAGGCATCATCAGAGTCTTAATATACAACAATGTACACCACTTTTAAATACCCTACCTCGCATTACTATAGGTTGAAGCAAACCCCTCCCACCCTAAATACTTTTATTCATTATTAAATAAAAAACTTTTCTATGACACATATACCTTGATTTAAAAATAATTTAAAAACTCATCAGTACCCCAAATTTTATTACAGTTTGCAAACACTACAACAGTACCTTTCAACCTCTAAAACCTGTTGAATTCATAAATTCATAATCACACTTTAATATTTTAATTAATCGAAATAATTTTTTAATAAAAAGTGTATTTAGTAAAAATAAAAATGTGTAAAAAATTTTTATATATATAAATATACAAAAAAATAATAATAATGAATAATAAATAATGAATAGTAATAATGGTAATAATAATAATATTGGTAGTAATTCTCAATAGATCAGATTTTTCAATTAAGTTATAACCAAAAGCTATAACAACTGAGATCTTAGCCTTAAAATTGGCTTAATGGAGATGTAGTCGTTGAGCCCTGGCGGTCTACAGGCATCTAACCTAATCTGCCACTCAGTTTCTAGGGCACCAACCTTGTTGTCCACATCACCCCCATCACCTAAGTCAATCACACGGCCAATGACAAAAAACAAAAACTTTTTAAAAAACTTGCATTTTGTTGTATGTATATAAAGTGCGTTGTGCATATCCTTATTTTTAATGGACCTAAGATGTTCCGAAATCCGGTCCCGAAGCCTCCTAATAGTTTACCTACATAGTAGGAACTACAAGAAGAACAAGAGGCTAGATACACAATGTTTTTAGTGCAACAATTGCACTGTCCCGGACATTTGATAGAATATTTGTAACCTTCTACACATACATATGAACCTTCATGTACAAATCTACACATTCTACAAAAACCACATTTCCTCATGTTTGACCTATAATTTCTTAATTTGCTCTTTTCCAAAATATCCTTCATATTCTCACCTCTACTAAAAACTACATTTGGACTATTCCCCAAAATCTTTTTAACCTCTTCACTTAGGGAGAAGTTCCAAACTTCCTTCACTGTTTTTATTAAAGCTGGTGTCATCTCACTGAATTTCACCACCAACCGTAGATTCTCATTTTGCTCTTCTATACTATTGTCTGAAACCTCCCTACTGTTCAGTCCACCCTTAAGGATCGGAGCATATCTATCATTTCTTTTTCTGTTAATATCTCTTTTGACACTTAATAACAGTTTCAAAGGGTACCCCCTGTCAATAAACATCCCAATCAGTTTAAACATTTCTTCTCTATATTCCTCATCTTGACTGACTAACCTAGATGTCCTGACCATTTGGGCTTTAATTAATCCCTTCCGCTGATGGAATGGGTGGTAACTGTTGAAATGCAAAAGGGAGTTAGAATAATTTTCTTTTCTAAAGATGTTACTCATAAAGCCCCCCTCCCCCTTAGAAATCAGTAAGTCCAAATAAGAAATGCTCTCTTCCTTCCAGGTGAAAGTGAAATTCAAAAAATTGGTAGTTTTTCCCAAGTAGTCCACAAATTCTTTTGCAGAATCTTGATCCCCTTTCCATAGAATCAAAATATCGTCCAAAAACCTGTTATACATCAAAATTCTTTCTACATGGTTTTGGACGAAGATATTCCTCTCCCATGTCAATAGAACTAGTTAGCAAGGGGCACATTTGGCCCCATTGCTACCCCTGACACCTGCTGGAAGAGGTTGCCTTCAAAATTCAAAAAGTTATTCCTCAGCACTACTTCCATCATGCCTATTAGGAAGTTAGTTTTCTGGCCACTAAACAACCCACTTTTAACTATGGCCTCAGAAAATAATTCAAGACCTTGTTCCTGCGGAATAACCGAAAACAAATTAACCACATCTATCGTCAAAAAACCAAACTCTTCTTCAACACTTCCTAAATCTTTAAATCTTTTCAGACAGTGCCATGAATCTTTTATAATATGGTCGACCTCATCAAATATAGTTTTTAGTGAAATGTCTATAAAGGCAGCAATGGGTTCCGTTTTGGATCCCCTTGCACTAACTATAGGCCTATATTCCAAATGATCCACGCCCTTGTGGGTCTTGGGGATACCAAACAGTGTCGGTGTTTTTGGAAATTTAACCATCAAAAAGTTAAATTCGCTCTCATTAACTGAACCCTGACAAAGGGCATCTCGTAAGAAGACATCAATCTTCATGTAAGCCCGATTGATCTCATTCCGTGACACAATTTTGTATGTTTCATCTCTGTTTAACAATGCAGAAATATCCGAAATGTAGTCTATGTTGGTCGTGATCACCGTGCCCCCTCCCTTATCAGGCTTCATAAATCTGTATAAACCAGATTTTTTCAATGTGTCCAACAACTCTCTTTCTTTCTTGGTTAAATTATCATCTAACACTTGAACATTTTTTAACATTTCTCTTATATGAGCCTCAACTATTTTCTCAAAACATATCACCTCTTTATGAAGTGGAGGCATAAAAGCACTTTTCCTTTTTAGTTTGTTATTATCTTGGCTCGCACTACCAAACTGACTTGTCTCACTTCTCCCCTTCACTGCAAAATACATTTTCAGGTGCATCTGCCTAACAAACATTTTCATTTCCACCAATGTTTTAACAGTGTCGGGTCTAAACTTTGGAACAAATTTTACCCCTTTCGAAAATAAGTCAAAATAATCATCATTAACATTTAAATTAGTGTAGTTGTAGATACAGTAATCATTTTTCCGAAGGACCTTAAAATTACTACCTTCTTGGATAACATATTTTTTGTTGTCACCATTTTCAAACACTAAACCTGTTTCATGAATACTATTCTCATGTGTTTCATCTAAATTACTCGGTGAATCAATCCATCTGTGTTCGTTCCCTGGACAATCTGTCACCTCAATGTCCAAGACATTTAGATAAACATTACTATTCTTAAAACTACTTTTGTCTTGAACAAAACTTGTACAAGCATTCACACTGCTTTGTTCATTGTTAACCAATTCACAAAATCTGATCTCAGCAGAACTACCAACATCTATTATTTTATTTCCTACTAAAAAGTCATCCCCCAGGGAATCCACCTTCACTAATATCTCCCTCTCCTGTTGCTTCTTCCACTGTAATTTTCTAGATATTCCCTCTGGTGCATCTCCCTGTTGCGCAGCCTCTCTGACCGTCGTGGCTGTTCTTCCATTTCTAAAAAATCATTTGGCCTGTCAGACCCTTCATCAAAATCATTAACATCATTAAAACCATGAACACCATTGTTTGCTTCATCTCCCAAACATTCATTTTCATCACTGTTGTTAAATTCAAACCCCCTATATTTAGTCCCAGGTGGGTAAGCACATTTACATTTATAATCAAAACTGTCCCTCTTAATTTTCCTTTCTTTAGTCTCAGAACTTTTTAAAACATACATTTCAATATTCTTAATTGCCTTATCAAAATTGCTTTTATAGTGTTCAAACATTAAATCTGTAGTAATACTCACATACAGTAGTTTGATTTCACTTTTAATTTCTTTCAGCTTTAACTCATTGTTCTTTAAAATAATGTCCAACATTTCCAAGCCTGTTCGATCAAACAAGCTCACAAGTTCTTTAAAGGCCTCCGACCCTTCTTCAACCCCCATCGGTCTTTTTCCAAATTGTAGTCCCTTTGGCACCTGCTTCAAACCCTGGAGTCGCTCAAAATTTCGAATCCATCTGAATAGCTCGGTATTTCTTACACAGTTTTTCATAGTTTATAATCTGCTCCCTCAGACAAGGTCTTGCTTCCGCCGTTCAGCTCCTTGCAACAATGTCCGGGATAAACGGTTCATTGAACCAGGAAGAGATGTCGAAGCCATTGTTCCGCTCTTTCCCCTTCGGGTCCTCAGTATCACCTCCTTGATGTAAGTTCCCCCCTTGGGAACTGGTCGCTCTAGCATACGATCTTCCCCTGGTCGGTTGGGCACATGGAATTGACCCAACAGGAGAGTGTAGGGTAAAACAACGAACCTCTGAGTCGGTTGGGCTCACCGGCTCAGTCAAACTCTCTCGCAGACTTCCTGCCACTGCCAACAACACTAACTGACTCCACCTCATAAGCTTGTATCAGCTTATTGACAACCACCGCTAACTCCTTTAGTATAACCTGCATGTTCAAACGCTGAAACGCTGGTGTAGGCGCCTGTCCCAGTAGTTTATAAGCGAATCAAAATAAAAACGATAACACCCAGGGCAGAATCAAAGAACACCACAAAGTCGCCAATCCAACAAGGTGACTCACAGCGAAATAAACAGCAGTTTATTGAAGTAGGCAAAATAAATACAGAACTGTAAGACTAAGCATAAAAATGCTTTAAGCCAAACACATAGGCATCATCAGAGTCTTAAACAATGTACACCACTTTTAAATACCCTACCTCGCATTACTATAGGTTGAAGCAAACCCCTCCCACCCTAAATACTTTTATTCATTATTAAATAATTTTAAGGCTAAGATCTCAGTTGTTATAGCTTTTGGTTATAACTTAATTGAAAAATCTGATCTATTGAGAATTACTACCAATATTATTATTATTACCATTATTACTATTCATTATTTATTATTCATTATTATTATTTTTTTGTATATTTATATATATAAAAATTTTTTACACATTTTTATTTTTACTAAATACACTTTTTATTAAAAAATTATTTCGATTAATTAAAATATTAAAGTGTGATTATGAATTTATGAATTCAACAGGTTTTAGAGGTTGAAAGGTACTGTTGTAGTGTTTGCAAACTGTAATAAAATTTGGGGTACTGATGAGTTTTTAAATTATTTTTAAATCAAGGTATATGTGTCATAGAAAAGTTTTTTATTTAATAATGAATAAAAGTATTTAGGGTGGGAGGGGTTTGCTTCAACCTATAGTAATGCGAGGTAGGGTATTTAAAAGTGGTGTACATTGTTGTATATTAAGACTCTGATGATGCCTATGTGTTTGGCGAAAGCATCTTTTTATGCTTAGTCTTACAGTTCTGTATTTATTTTGCCTACTTCAATAAACTGCTGTTTATTTCGCTGTGAGTCACCTTGTTGGATTGGCGGCTGGTCTTTGTGGTGTTCAGTTTTCTTTTTTGATTCTGCCCTGGTGGGTGTTATCGTTTTTTATCTTGGCAGATAGGTCCAGTGCTAACTTTACCCCCCCACCCCCTAAAGGGCCCATATCTATACAGGAAGAATGCAGAGTCCCCGTAATCACAACTACGCAGGTAAAAGCTGCACTCTCTAAAGCCAAAAACACAGCATCCATTGGACCGGACAACATCCCAGGCTGCGTTTTACACGAACTTCAAAACAAACTGGCTCCCCACTTAAGCACCATGTTCCATAATAGCCTTGCATCAGGCTTTGTGCCCACTGAATGGCGCACAACAACAGTTATACCACTCCACACAGGGGGAGCCACCACTGATCCCGGGAACTATCGACCTATTAGCCTGACGAGACTGGTCTGCAAGGCCATGGAACGAATCATCATGGAACTCATAAACAAAGACATTGGTAACCTCCAAACTCTGGATCCCACCCAGTTCGGGTTTGTGAAAGGCAGATCATGCCTCCTGAGCCTGATCGACTTCTTTGAGGCAGTCACCAAAGCCGTAGATGAGGGTAAGGTGGTTCACACAGCCTATCTTGACCTCGCCAAGGCTTTCGACAGCATCCCCCATTCTGGAATTATAGCTAAACTAGGTATAAATCCCTATGTCACAAGATGGGTTGCCAACTGGCTCACTAACAGAACCCACACTATAAAAGTTGCAGACTCCAAATCTGACCTCAAAGCAGTGACGTGGAGTACCACAGGGTTCCATCCTGGGACCTCTCATGTTTGGTATCTACTTCTCTGAAGTACAGTCTAACACAGAAGGCCTATGGCTAACGAATTTCGCAGATGACTGCAAACTAGGAACCATAGTCACGTCCCCAAATGATGTGGACATCCTACAGAGGGGCCTCACTGAGACAGATGCCTGGTGTCAGAGCCATGGCCTCAAGCTCAATTCCAAAAAGTGCAGTGTCATCCCCTTTGGTAAAAACTCTGTACCCATGAACTACCACATAGGCAGCAATCTACTTAACACTGAATGTGTGATGAGACCTTGGGATCCAGGTGGACAGTAGTCTCTCCTTTGATAGTCACATCGCCACAGTAGTCAGAAGTCCTTCTACGTGGCATACCTCATCATAAAAGGGTTCTCATCCAGGAAAAAAGAGGTCATTGTTCCCCTCTACTCGACACTCATTAGACCCATTATAGAGTACAACGCCCCTTTTGGAATGTACCTCACAAGACATCTGCAGCAGCTGGAAAGGCCACAGAAGTACCTCACAAAGAGGATTACTGGCCTCAAACAAATGCCCTACACTGACTGCCTCAACAAAACTCCAGCTTTACTCCGTAGCATATCGCCTACTTCGAGGTGATCTCTGCCTAACATATAAAGCTATGTCAAACCCAGAGCTGTTGGACATGCTACACCTAAAGAAATCCCAATCCCTCCGAGCTACATGCTCTAGGGACCTAAACCTTATCACCACAATAAACAGGACATGCTGGAGGGATAGATTCCTGTCCCAGAGACTTTCCATACTCTGGAACAGGCTACCCATCTATGTCAAGCAAAATTCTTCATTAGCACTCTTCAAAAAAAATCTTGATGAGTGGATGGGACATAGGAAATACACCCCGGGGATCACTTCTGTGTCTCTGCTCGACAGTGGCACAGGAAAATAACTTTCTTGGGTGGCGTAAGCTAGGGACCTTGTTGGCTAGGCTTACGTAGGCCCTTGGGCCAATAGCCTAGTACCTACCTATGAACCTATTAAATAAGGGCAGGTAGGGTTAAAAGCCATTACGGATGATAAGTTAGAGCTTAACAGAGCCAGAAGGCTAACCAGATAGGTAGATTATAGCAACATAAGAGAAAGGTATACTATAACGTACAGAGAATGCGGAAAGCATCTACAAGTGAAGATAATGGCAAGGTGGGAAGGTTAGTATAACTGAACAGAGTGTGTACTAGGAGTGGCTATAAATGAATGCCATATGCAGAGTAAAGAGAAGGCAGTGGGATATGATGCAAATGGTAAATAGTGAACAGAACAGTAAAAAGATGAGCATACATGTAACAGAGAAAAGTAAGGAAGCTATAACAATACTGAGATGGAAGGAAAAAGAAACTGTCAGAAAATAAAGTGATGGGTTTGGGAAGAGTCTTGAAGGGTGATCATTAAAGTGAATGATTTGGATTGGAAATAACAGGGAGTAGGATGAGTGTTACTCTGTGAGTCAGAGTAGGAGTGAAGACAGGATGTAATAAAGGGAATGAGGTAAGGGTGAAAATGAAGTAGTCACCCGTACTTTCTGCAAATATAATCAGTAAAGGTTGAAGGAGAGAAAGTAACAGGTTAAGTTTAGAACTGAAAATATATGGCTTGCAAAAAAAGGAAATATACTTTGCAAAAGAAAATAAAAAAATACTACTCAAGACAATGAAGGGTGTGGAGGAGGGCTTGGTGCTTACCAGATAAAGGACAAGAAAGTTGGAATAGAATTTGTCAAACAAAACAGATAAAAAAGTTAATAATCAAAGTAAGAGAGGAGAGATACTAGTTACTGGGAGAAGGAGTGCTAAGAAAAGGACTAACAGAGTTAAAGGATTTTTGGGAGGGAGGGGCAAACTGCTTATAAATTACTAAGCAATTGAAAAACACAGTAACAGAATAGTAAAATACTGGACTGACTAGTTAAAACAGTCCTAAGCAGTACAACACAGCATAGGACTGTAAACCAAGCAAACAGACATTTCACAGGGAGAAATACTTTGTGGTTGGCCAAGCTGGAACTATGTTTACAATACACATAAGTACTTTGGGGGTTCCTATTAAATGACCGAAGATGCAGTCTATCGAATGCTTCTTGGTTGAACTTAAAACAACGAAAAGGCAAAATAGCGAAGCAGCTTTTAAGCAAATTCTTTCCCAGGGAAAGAATTCGCTTGGCCGCTTCCGTTACTTTGCCTTTTTCGGCACTGTACTGCGATCTCGGAGTTGGTATATTTAAGTAGGGGGATGTGGAGGGCAAAGCCCCCCACTTTATGTATTATTTCAATTTTTTTTTCTTTCTTTTTTTTTTTGGAACAACGATTTTTTTCTCTTGGAAAAAAAAAATCGCTGTTCTGAGCTTTCGAGACTGTAAGCTTTCTCTTACATGGGTCAATTATTCATCGTTCGCTTTTTTAAGCATTCCATGATATAATATAGACCCTTATTTTGGACCTGTGGAAGGTGCCATTAAGCTCTGGAAATTCACCAGCTATTATACCCTGGGCAGAATATAACTCATATAGTTAAGGTTACTGCAGTGGTGATCAAAGGATGAACATTAACAAGTTTCACAGTTAAGTGCACTCTTATCAAAGAATAAGAAAGGAATGTTTCAGATTACTGATGACTTCCAATTCTTGATAATTTATTAAAAGAATCATGGAATTCCTTATGCTGACACTCTATGTCACATGCGTGGACAGTAAAGGAACCTGTTTTTCACCCAGTCACTCAAACCATGTCCCATTCTGCAAGGAAACTCCTTGGAGGTACTCCTCCTATTCAGATGCGCTGCTTGTGTTGCATTACTTGCTACAGTTATCCTTTCTGAGCTGCAGTGAAGAAAAATCACCCTTGAATGTGTAAGTTCCACACTCCCTTACATCACCACCCACTGATGCCTGGCAAAACCCATTCAATTAATATCCATTGCATCATGACTGGGATAATAATTAATATTTATCTTTTCCCTTGCCTTCCATCTTCTGCACTAGAACTTGAAACAGTGAGAATAAAAATGATATGCATGTACAAATAATAACAATAAAAGAGTCTTGAATGTACTTACTCTGGATCCTTGAGCAACGAAACTAGGCAGTTGCTAAACTGAGCATGGAGGGCAGTATAAAGAAAATAAATTTAGGAACACTGCAAATGTGAGCAGGCATTCACCATAAGATAAATGGTTTTACTACGAACCCCACAAGTTCTAATTACTTTTATTTTGCAGGTTTATCGTTCCAACAGTCAGTAATACATAAGGAGTTACAGGAAGAACTAGCAGGTATTGTTTTGAAATGTAACAAATATATTACAGGTATGAACATGAATTCCAAAATCACCACAAAGTATTCCATACCTCAAGTCAAATAGGACAATAGAAAGGAAAAAATATATGCTTTCTGCAGTACACACTTAAAAAAAATGAACAACTTCAACACACTTGCCATATGTTTCATGCACAGCACCCAAGGGCTGCAGTTGGAAAAAAAAAAATTAAGGAAACCATCCAGTTGCTGACTAGGGCAGAGAAGGCAATGAATAAAGCAGCTATAAAAATAAAGACTTTTCAATTTGCAAGCAGTAAACACATTTTATAAAAGCAAGCAACCTAAAAAGCAACACAGGATAAACTTCAAGTTACTCATTACAATTCACTACTTTATTTTACTGTTGTGCGATTGACATTGCATAAGTGGATTGGATTTCTTTGAAAATGTAAGGAGACTGCCTCAGGCTAATAAGAATGAGAACTAGTGAATGATCGAGATGGCTGGCGCTACTACCCTCTGCCCTACTTTTGCTGGTTTCCAGGTTGACTGTGCGTGTAAGGCCTTATTAGGAACCTAATTCATAGTATTAACTAATAAGTATGTTCATACTTCTTATCTTCTTTACTTAAGAGTTATGAGAAAACAAAGGTCCAAAATCAAGCACAATTTTTATGTTACATTTATTCACTTAAAAGGTTAGAACAGGTTTTGTGCCCACTGAATGGCGCACAGCAACGGTTATCCCACTCCACAAAGGGGGAGCCACCATGGACCCCGGGAACTACTGCCCCATTAGCCTGACAAGCCTGGTCTGCAAGGCTATGGAGCGTATCATCATGGAACTTATAAACAATGACATTGGTAATCTCCAAACTCTGGACCCTATCCAGTTTGGGTTTGTAAAAGGCAGATCATGTCTCCTAAACCTGATAGACTTCTTTGAAGCGGTAACCAAAGCTGTAGATGAGGGTAAGGTGGTACACACAGCCTATCTAGATCTCGCCAAGGCTTTCGACACCATCCTCCACTCTGGAATTTATAGACAAACTCACTAAACTAGGTATAAATCCCTATGTCACAAGATGGGTTGCCAACTGGCTCACTGACTGAACCCACACTGTGAAAGTAGCAGACTCTAAATCCAACTTCAGACCAGTGACAAGTGGAGTTTGGTATCTACTTCTCTGAAGTACAGGCTAACACAGAAGGTCTTTGGCTAACAAAGTTCGCAGATGACTGCAAACTAGGAGCCATAATAAAATCTCCTAACAATGTGGATATCCTACAAAAGGGCCTCACTGAGACAGATGCCTGGTGTCAAAGCCATGGCCTCAAGCTCAATGCCAAGTGCATTGTCATCCCTTTTGGCAAAAACTCTGTACCCATGAACTACCACATAGGTGGTAGTCTACTTAATACTGAAAGTGTGATAAGATACCTTGGGACACAGGTGGACCATAGTCTTTCCTTTGATAATCACATCGCCACAGTAGTCAGGAAATCCTTCTACGTGGCACACCTCATCACAAAAGGTTTCTCATCCAGGAAAAAAAGAGGTCATTGTTCCCCTCTACTCATCACTCATTAGACCCATTACAGAGTACAACACCCCTTTTGGTATGTGCCTCACAAGACATCTACAACAACTGGAAAGGCCACAGAAATACCTCACAAAGAGGATTACCGGCCTCAAACAGATGTGCTATGCAGACCGTCTCAAAAACTCCAGCTTTACTCTGTCGCATATCGCTTACTCAGAGGCAATATCTGCCTAACATACAAAGCTATGTCAAACCCAGAGCTGTGGGACATGCTCCACGTAAAAAAATCCCAATCCCTCCGAGCTACACGCTCTAGGGACCTCAACCTTGTCACCACAATAAACAGAACATGCTGGAGGGATAGATTCCTGTCTCAGAGACTTCCCATACTCTGGAACAAACTACCTATCTAAATCAAACAAACCTCTTCATTAGCACTCTTCAAGAAAAATCTTGATGATTGGATGGGAGATAGGAAATTCACCCCGGGGATCACTTCTGTGGCTCTGCTTGACAGGGGCACAGGAAAATAATTTTCTTGGGTGGTAAAATCCAGGGTACCGTTTGGCTAGGCTTATATAGGCCCTAGGGCCAATAGCCTAGTACCTACATATGAACAAGTTTTGCATAACATGCATTTTCTTGCACTACAGCAGTATTTTTGTTTTGCTTGATTTATATTTCACAAATGAAATACTAAAGATGTTAGAGCAGTTGGCAGTCAGCACTTGTGAATTCACCTTGTTCATAGGCAAGTAGTAGTCTAGCTGCCCTTCCGGGTCATTTTATGGCTAGCCAATTCCCTTTTTGTGCTCGAAATAACCTATGCCATTTGGTTATAGATTGGCATTACCCATTTCATGGTAGTTGCCTATGCACGGGATAAAGCATTTAGGAGCTGCATCTGTCCATTGTTAGTGCAGTGTGCAGTCCTGGGCTAAATTTTTTGTTTCCCATACATAGATCTAAGCTGCACTTGAAAATGGACAGGAATGAATTTTGTTTTATGT
This sequence comes from Protopterus annectens, assembly GCF_019279795.1. Classification (NCBI taxonomy): domain Eukaryota; kingdom Metazoa; phylum Chordata; order Ceratodontiformes; family Protopteridae; genus Protopterus; species Protopterus annectens. The sequence goes on from NC_056745.1 coordinate 275,683,084, forward strand.
GGATGGGGAGTCTGTTCCATAGCAGTGGTATCCTCTGCAAAATATACCAGTGCCACTAAACCATTCCATTGATGATGAAGAGGTTTAGATCCCCCTAGGCCAAGAATTTCTGATGCCATTTTATTTGTTCATGTGCAGTAAATCCATCGGTAATAGGTCAGAGGATGCCTTGTTTGCCAGACACAGGTCACCTCTTAGCAGTCTGTAGGATACCAACTATAGTGACAGGGCTTTGAGTTGGTCCATGCAGGGCACGTTATTTAGGCCTTGTTTCCGTTTAGTAAGGTATCTCTTTGGAATTCCAATTGTTATATGTGTCTGAACACATACAGGCCAAAGGGGGCATTATATTTAATGACTGGCCTAATGAGGGCTGAGTAAAGGGGGACAATGACATCCTAAATTTAGACACATTCCCTTTGTTTATAAGCTGTACAGTATAGAAGGGCTTACTTAAAATAGGCGCATTAGTCAAAAGCTAAGTCACTGTCCATAAACGTTCCCAAATCCCTTACAACCGTCAGTTTTTCAGTGTGTACTGTCACTGTGGTAGGGAATTTCCAAACGATACAATAATGCATTTCCTGGCACTTACTTTAAGACCATGACTTTGACACCTGTTATTTGTTCGAGACAAACCTTCTTGCAGGATGGCTAAATCATTTGGGGATTTAATGAGTCCTCCTAGCTTGACGTCATCTTCTGACTTAGTCAACCAGACCCTTTGGTATACCTCTTAACTTCGTAATTAGGGTTACCACCTGTCCCACTTTGCGAGGGACAGTCCCTCTTTGGACAGTTGTGTCCTGACAAAAAATTGCAAAAATGGCAAATGTCCTGAGATTTTAGGACAAAATAATTTCTTATATTTTATGTAATAGTTGCATAAAACAGTTATTCTGTATCTGAAATACCTAAATGTTATAAGAAACAGAATAAGCAACTAAAATGCTACAAGAATAAGCTATTATTTAGGCAAAAAAGATAAGTTCTGTCCTTTGTACTGGCCGTGGGTATGTGTCGGCCTGTAAAATCTGATGTTTGTACCAAAAATGTCCCACTTTGGCCATTTGAAAAGGTGGCAACCTGCAAGAAATCTACTGAAAGCGAGAAATAATGTGTGTGTGTGTGTGTAGGGGGCATTTTTAAATATTGCTCTTCTAAACTTTGAAAAATATTTGTACCAGTATAAATAAGAGCCAAAAAATGAATACTACTAGCCAAACGGAATGCAGCAGCTAGACGCCAATGACGAAATAAAAACTTCGAATAGAGCGTACATCTCTTTATATCAACTTTTTCGTCAAACGAAAACTTTAACATAAAGAGCTGTACGCTCTATTCGAAGTTTATATTTTGCCTTTGGTGTCTAGCTGCTTCATTAGAAACGAAAACGTTGAAATAAAGTGCTGTATGCTCTCTTCGAAGTTTTTATTTTGTCTTTGGTGTCTAGCTGCTTCATTCCGTTGGGCCAGTATTATTCATTTTTTTGTTAGACTGGCATGTTTTGTGTTATCAATTATTTGAATGATGTGAAATCTGTCATTATTTAGTGACGTAAACAATTTAAGATTTGTCAGAAAAACAGATAAGAACAAACGAAAAATAGGAAGCAAAATCTGGAGAGTTGAGAAGTGTGCTTTTACAATTAGAAAAGTAGATTCTTAAAGAGGTCCCAGCACAGTAGAGGACGGTTTTCTTTCTTTTTTTTTTGTGGATAACTTCCACTGTTTCGATTATCTGGGTCATATCCATGGATTCAGTTACTCTTTGCCCGCTGGTTAATTCTATTCGCGGTTTCATTTACCTTTAAAACATGAATGAAATTATCGCCAAATTGAATCACTAATAACAATCACGAGTATAATGGCTTTTGCCACACCTCTCGCTGCTGTCAATCGATAAAGGAAAACCCAGACGTGCGCAGTCCCGCCCCCGTGGTTTAAATATGAAAACAAACTTTAAAGGGCAAGCCTGGTACTTTTAATGCTCAATTTAGGAAAAAAAATAATAAAATAACGCTGTGAAACACAGATTCTGTAGATCTGGTTGCGTAAACTGTACTGAAAAATGTGCTAGTGCCAGCGCGAAAAGAAAATGGCTTTACGAAAAATATGTTTCACGGTATTGCCGGCAGTACTCCCAACAAAAAAAATACTGTAAACGTATTCAGCTCGTCTTTAAAAGACGTACAGATTATCTGCCATCACCACCATAATATAAATTATAACGATCTTTCAGTAGTGTATCATTGCCGCCACCCTTACCAAAACTTCGCTTTCTGTTCTGTTCTGACCTTACCACCCCACTATCCCAACGGTATACTTGTACTTCCCAGTTAAGGGTTGAACAAGTGTTTCACGTGACTCACATGCTAGGAGCGTGACTTCCGCAAACAGGAACTGATCAGTAGACAGTGATGGCAGGATTATTTTGGTAATTTCTATGTGTTAATCTTTTAAAATAAATCCAGAAGAAAAATGGATGAGGACGGGTTACCTATTATGGGATCAGGGATAGATCTCACTAAGGTGTGTCAAACTGTTACTTTATGACCACTTCTATTGAGTTGTATCTGTGCTAAGAATGTGCAATGTGCGTTTACTTTGCCCTTTAAAAAGTACTGGGAGACTTTTGAACTTTGTATTTTAAGATTTTTTTTCAAGCTTTTAAAAATTTGAGACAGTAGAATAGATGCAACTACCACTACGTTGCAAAAATGGTTATTTAAAGCAGAGGTTGTTGCAAAGCGTGTAATACGGGCTAAAGTTACGTCAGTCTGTATTTTACATGATGGTTCAATAAAGAGTTCTAAAAAGCTACAGTGAATTCAAAACATAATTTACTAATCTTCAGTAAAAGGGCATCACAGGAGCAAGTGATCCACTGTTAAGCTTAATATCGGCGAGAGCCTTGGTTAAAAATGCGATATATTAAAAACTGACCAGGACAATATGTTTGGATAATATTTAGAACGAATTCTACTTTGTATTTGTCTGTGTCTGACTGTAGCAGGCAATTATTTCATAGCCGAAGTGGTTTGCTGTTTATGGATTATTTATTTTTTTCTCGTTAAAGTCTTTTTTTTTTAATTTGGTCCAGAATGACATGTTTCGTGCAGTGGTAGTTGTTACCTGATAATACATATTAATTTGGGATGCAAGTTGCAACGAGTATAGGTGCTCCTCAGCAGATGCTACAGACCCAAGGTAGTTATTCTTTCCTCAGTTTGTAAGACATTTCCGATTTATATCCTACAGAAACATGAAAGATGGCAAATGCCCTTAAATGTTAGAAAACAACATGTTTCTAACATTTCTGTAAATACTACAAGAAACTAAAGTAGTTTGCCTGAAGTACTCTACTACTGATAAAAAGTTGAAAAAAATGTGACAGCAGTGAGTCTTTATTTGACACACACTCTGCATGCACACCTGTGAATAGTTTGTAGGATCACCAGTTCACCTTTGCTCTGTGTTTGAGATGTGGGAGGAAATTGGTGCACTTAGTGAAAACCCAATGTAAACAGGGAAGGTATGCTGACTCCAGTCAGAAGGCACCCCAGCTGAGAACCGAGCAGTGTGAGGCAGCAGTGGTAATGTGTGCACCACATTGCATTCTCTGAGGCTGTAGTTTGCCATGAAAAATTTCATGCTACAGTAAGAAATGTCCCACTTTGTGGATCTGAAAAGGTGGCAGCCCTACAGTTCATGATTTCTGGCAATGTATTTGTTGTACTATTCTTCATATTGGAAGTGTAGTGCTCCCCCCATTTTTATAAGCCTGACTTTATTTATTTGGTCAGTGAATCCACTGTAAATCATTGAGGTTGGTTTAGAAACAAAATGGCTGTTTTAGTAGATTTTTGAATCTTGTAAGCAATTTTTATATTTGTTCTGTCAAAAAAAATTAAGATACTGGTGCCTGTTTTTAACAGGTGAGGGAATAATTGTTTATGGTAGTTTTCCCTAAGCATGTACACTGACATTGTGGGTAAAATGTATGCTTGTCTCTTGGATCTAGCAGTCATGTATATTTACAGGATAATTATAGAGGTAGATCATTTATTACATTTCAGAAAAGAGCAGGAAAAAGTCTGCTCCATACTCCTAGATACTTCTCTTTGACTAAGTTAATTTAAAGAAATGCCAGCATTCCACTGCAAAGCTTCATACCCTGTATTAATATTAATTCTGTTAGACATAAGTTCTATGATTTCTAAGATGACATTTTTATGTTTATGTACATAGTGCACATTTGTTAAATAATAACAGAGTCTATTATGATGATTATTTTTTATTGAGAAGACTATTTATTTTGTCTGCTTAAGATTTGTCAGAGCTAGAAATTGTTTCAACCTATGTATTTAGATTTTTTTTCCAGATAAGTATGCTAGACATTGAAGTGCCTATTCTTCAGCTGTGTATAGAGTCTTGCTTCAGAATACTGTATTTTTTTTTACTTTACTGTAACAGTAGCTGGGACCTTTTGTATTTCCAGTTAGCTTGAAAAGGTACCTTGATTTGTAAATGTTAAACATGGAAAATGTTTTCAGTGTTTTTTCAAACTAAACTTAGAAGTATCTAGGAGCATGGAACATAAATAAAAATGTTATGGTACTAAACTTTGGAGATGTATAGTATAACTGAGAGTAGTTGTGTCAGTAGCTGAATATGTAGTCTTTACTGTTTGGAAGTGGTGGCAGGGTGATCAATGTGTATGGCTTAAGGTCAATATCTAAGAAAAAGAAAATAATATGACAAGTTAAAACAACACCAGTGGAAAATAGTGGGAGAAATAAATGAAAGAAAACGTGCATGAAACTGCCACAAGTAACCTTCAGGACTCTCCTCTAATAATAATAATAATAAAGGTTATCATTATTAGTTGTGAGTCCTGAAGGTTCTTTGGGGCGATATGACAAGTAACTTGACATCAGACTTTCTTAGTAAAATTGTCTTGTAATGCTGGAATTTGAATATGTTTAGGGGCTGTTACAAAGCTTCTGCTTACTAGAACTGAATTTCTGTGCTATATAGTTTTTGTATATATTTGCTTAGTTTTCCAGGTAGCTGTTTTTGTGTGTGTGTGTGTGTCTGTGTCATAATGCAGTATTTGCCTTGCAAATATCAAAGCAGGAAATCTTTCTGTTAATTAGTTTTTTAAGTCTCTCTGTTTCTTCTCATGCATTGTGTACTAGGTTGAGTATTAAATGTTAATTACTAGTTTTGGTGGAACTTTATAGTCATAGTTTTATTAAAAGTGTAGGTAATTGCTAAGCTGTTTTATTATCTCTGTGGCAGAACTACTTTCTAGAGATTTTGTTCAGAACCCTTCTTCATTACCATACCTCAAACACCTCTGTTTGCATTAAGACTGCAGCTTTAAAGTGCGTAGCATGCTGATTGTAGAACTGCTGGATGGAGTCAAGAAAGCTGTTTTGAAAAATGAATGCTTAGTCTAGTCTGAAGTATGTAGGATTGATATTTTAAGGTGCATTTGTAACCGTAAAACTATTGAAAGTGAATACCTTATGGTTGTCCAGTTTAGGATCAGAATGTAGTGTCAGGCAATTTACTTGGACTGTCTGCAAAGCATGGGGGAAATCTGGTTTGTCCTCCTAATGCATGACAGTTTCAGAAAATTATTTTCATTCATTTAATCTTTTGAAGATGAAAACTGTTTACAAACATTTTCCTTTTAAGGTATGTGTGTGACCCAACACTGGATATAGTACACGTAGTAGAATTTCAGAACCAGATGTCTGAGTAACTCGAATGTTAGGTCCATCTTACTAAATGGTATCATTAAACCATCTCATCTTGTGGTGTAGAAACAGTGAAGTTCAGCAGCATGTGTGACACCCAGTTTCGTTGCATGCCATCCACCACAGAATGCCACATAGACACAGGCGTGCTACCTGCACATGTCTGGTTTCTAAACAGATATATGGAAGAACAAGGTCCCCAGTGTGGAACTATGCACTCACATTGTACAGTCCATCAGCTGTGAAGAGTCACTGATGCTCAGTGTTGTGCATCATTTGGCCATTACAATGATACACCTGTTGAAAATTGCACTGCACAGCTCTAGGATTCTGTGACAATTGCTGGTGTTTCGCTGGTCACTATTTATATGGAGTTTGCATGTTTTTGCCATATCTGCATTTCTCTGGGTATTTTGGTTTCTTCCCACTGCCCAAAAACACGCTGATTGACTGGTTTCTCTAAATACTTCACATTACTTTGTATATTTATGGTCATATGTTACTATTAACCATACTAGTATCAAAATATAGGTTTTTTTTGTTATAAGAAATTTGATTTACAGCTCTTTGAGCTGGTTGAAAGGAAGTTTGCCATGCAAATACTTACCTGTAAAGTGTTACCATTACTTGTCTCTTTATGCACTTTTTGTTGCTAATGTGTTTTTATTTTGTTTATATGCAGTTTCTTCTCTTCCCTGTCACCTTTGGGCCTGGGCCTTTTTCTACGTGTTCAGCATAACTTCTTTGTGACAGTTTGTTGTTTGTATGGTTTACACTCAGAGTGCAGCACTTTCAGATAACTACTCAAGGAGTCGGAAATGACCCCATCACTCACATTAATGGCTGTGTTAAAAACTCCCTGTTTCCCTGAAGCACTGCTGTTGTAATCAGAGATGTATTAGCCACAATCAGAAAAGACCTCATTATCAACTAATTTGCGTGGCTCTGAATCACTGTTAACTACTGCCAGTGCAAATTAGCACTTTCCTGCAGTAGTTAACAGTGGCAGTTTATGCAGTGTGTTAGTATAGGCACCAACCATTCACTCTCCCACCCAATACACACATTTATACATACATCACATACCCCATACCTGTTCCTGTGTTGTCAGAACTTCCTTGATGATTAAGGGGGTTGCCATGGGGGCAGAGGTAGTCCCAGTTTTTGTAAATTTAGTAATGGCCCAGTGAGAGGTAAGCCGTGGTGGTGCAGCGGTAGCATTGTCACCTGACAGCAAGAGGTTCTTCCGTTCGATTCTCAGCTGGAGCGCCTTCTGTGTGGAGTCTGCATGTCCTCCCCATGGTCGAGTAGCATTCGAAAGACATGCGTGAATGGGCGTGCCTTCGTTGAAGGTTGGGCGTCAAGCTGGCACCTCGGCACTGTAAAAATCTACTGCCAGTCATTAGTGGACCAGAGTTCCGCTGTGGCGATCCCTAACTGGGAAAAGCCGAAAGAAAAACAAGTAATGGCCCAGTGAAAAATTCAGTTTCTGTATATCCATAAGTATTTAAAACGTGTTTTTTTTTGTAAGAGATTCATCGATTTTATTTTTATTCTGAATGGCTGCCTGGATTTGTTTTATAAGTTTATAAGCGACATCAATGTTAGTAATGATTTTATCAAATTAATTATAAGTGGAAGTAGATTTGAAGTTGATTCTTTGGACATTACATTACACATTGATATTGATAAAGTGTTTATTTAGAAAAAAGACCGTTATTAATAATTACTTTAACAAAAGAGTTTCCACAAAAAATATTAAGCAGAATAATAGGTATGATAAATAAATATGAAAACTCATTAATTCATTTGACTTTACTAGGGCTTTTCTTATTACATTTTCTGTTGATGACAGAGGTTTGAAAGTAGTGATTAATAATAATTGGAATATTAACAGAAGTGTTGGTTTATGCGAGATTTTGGGTGCCAAACCAAAATTTGTTTACAAAAGGGAGGGGGGATTTAAAAACCTTATTGGAAAAAGTAAAGGATGAAAGTAGGATAAAGAAAAATATCACTTTTAAAGGAAGGTGGCTAGCCCTGTTAGTTTTGTAAACAATGTAGCTTCATTGGTGAGCATAAAATGTTAGTTTTTTTTTTATCATATCACAAAAAATGTTCATTTAACGAAAGATACAACTAAAAGTACAGGAATAGTTTGTACTGCTGAATTCTGTCTTTAGTGGTCTCCCTGGTGGCTAGTAGTCCCTCCTACCCAAGGTTGTAGGCTTTGCTTGTTAACTTAGGGGTGTGTGGAAGCATGACAGCCACCTCAACCCCGACTGGCACACATTATACTCACCTAACTTACCCTCAAACTCTTTACTGCAACCTCCAGGCAGACATACACTCAGACATGCATCCCCTCACATACATACACTCACACATCTTAACATTACCTGACCACTAAACGCCCCAGCACTTACCTGTACCTCGATGGATGAATATGATCTTTTACCCATGTTCATTACCATGAGTGACCAGGAGTGGTTGTGCTACCTTATATAGACAATTATATGGGCAAGCAAATGGCTGATTAGCATATGTCCCTCCTCTGGAATGCTACATTAGCTTATAGTATATCTGTGGAAACAATCTCCTTGGTGCTGCATGAAACTGTGCAAAAAGCCACTGTTTTAGGGCTGTCTCTGAATACAAAAAAAAAAAAAAACACCTCACAGTTTATACCTTGTTAAACAGCCTGCGGTAACTTTTCTGAATTCGGGCCTCAGTCTATTTACATTTCAGCAGTGAGAGTAAAAGGCAGTATGAGAAGGCCTTGGAGTCCAAAACTGTATCTTTGACTGAATCTGGTGTTATCTCATCTGGTTTGTACCCCGTAGCTGCCTTCTCTTCATCTTGTAGTCCCATAGATAAAAGCAAAAGGTAGAACTACTGAATTATTAAAATACTGTGAGTTGAGGAAATCAGACATTGCACTGAATCACAAAGTGGTGAGACAGTTCTAGACAGTGGAGGTTAGTTAAGGAACTTGTGATGTTTTCCTCAAATTCTAATAGACTGCTGTTGTTTCATCCCACTTAGTAAGAAGTTGTTAGACTAGAAAGGGCAGTCGAACATTAACCTGCCTGTAGTAATCATTTGCTGAGCCCTTAATGGGGGACGTGTCTGTCTTTTGAGGCTGAACTCTCATTTTTTCTTCTTATCCCCTCTGGTGAAAGATCACCAAAAAGTTATCTTAGAATGAACATGACCAGATAGCAGCAGCTGTTAAAGTCTACAGTGCAAAACTTCAAGTTTTCATACTTCTGCTAATATGGGTCTGGTGCTCCGGGGATCAAGATTACTAGCTGTCATAGTTGTATGTTCATCAGTGCCAGTGTCAAATGTCGAATCACCAGTGGGACTGGCTTCACTTCTACTTGTATCAGTTGCCTTTTCCATTGTCTACTTACCTGATATTTGTTTAACTGACATCAGCTGTCCCTAGCTCTCCTTCAGACGTCTGTGGATCAGACTTCAATTTTACCTTCCTCTACAATGTCTCAGTGGCATCAGCCCACTGATTTACCAACTGTTGTGCCTCCTTTGATCATCTAACTGGTGTTTTAAGATATCACTGCTGTGAACTACACTTTGAATTTGCCACAGTCCCAGGATGTTTGCATTGTATGTGTCTCTGGTCATACATTTTGCTACAGGGAAGCAAGACTCTTCCTTACCTGCATGCCTGTCTGTTGGCTGTGCTATCCACCGATACTTGCTGAAATATTTCAGTCCTTAGGAATGATGGTCGACCTGGAAAAGTTGCAGCTAACTCTCCCACCTGCATTGATATTTATTTTCAGACAGTTTCAGGATTTATTTTAATTGTATTTGTTATATTTGGTAGAGCACTGATCTCCATGGAGCTTCTTAAGGCTCTGCTTGGTATGTTTTTTTCCCCTAACAGATTTGTTTGTTTTTCAATTGAATTGTACAGGTTATACGTCACATTAAAGATGGGAAAAGTTTTGAAATGATTTATTGTGGCCTCTCTTTTTTTTATATCACAGAAAAACTGGCATTTTAGCAGGGGTGTGTACACTTTTTATTTCCACTGTATATTGGTTTGTAGTTCAGCTGCCTTAAATATCATTGCTCAGCTGCAGTGGTACAAAACAGGCAGTTCAGGTACACAAAGCAACTAAACAAAGTTTTTTTTTTTTTTTTTTTTTTTGCAGGGTAGTCCCATATGCAACTTCCCATCCCTTACTTCTGAGATTGAGATAGCTGCAGCATGGAGAAAGAGAGAGTATTGAAAAGAAAAAAAAAGTCTCATTTTGTGAGACACTGCATTCTCAGATTCTCCGAGTGTGTTTGAATTAATAGTCCCACACACGTTGCTGATATATTACTCAATGTAATGGGTAATCTCCATTTGAGAAACTGGCAAGTTTGTATCACGCGGTAAGGAAACCTGTGTTTTCATCAAAGGGTTTGGACAATTCTCTATTCAGTTCACCTGCTACTTTTTGTCACTTGCCTCACAGCAAGCATGTATCTGTGAGCTCTCGGTTTTATAGCAGTCTCCATTTCCATGCTTCCTCAAGCCATAATTTGGTATTTAGTATTTTGCGGAAGACGCTCTTGATACAGTGTTCACAGTATTTATTATTTGTATTGCCACATTGTTGTCAAAAGTTTGTAGAACACAACAGCCGTAGTGGACTTTGTCAAAATACCTTTTTGTAGGACATTTCTTTACTCACAACTGTCCTCCTTACCATTGTCACTACAGATGTGCTTACTGTAGCCTCTGGGGCATAACACTTCACAAAGCAGACAGTCCTAGTTACCTAGACTCTGACAGAATCCTTCCTACACATTGATGAATGTAGAATGTGATCAAGGCCTCCCTACTCATCAGTGCTGTGCAGAATAAAACTATCCTTCTGTCCCTCCAGGTTTCAGGATATCCTTTCTTTGAAGTTGCTTTCCTTTCAAACTGACTGTGCAGTGGTTATATAGTATGTCAGCAGACTGGGTTGCATTCCTTCTTTTCTCCAAGCCAGAGAAGCTTTAAGAGTTTAACAGTGAGATGTGTTTCATTCCTTTGGCTGTTAATAGTCACAGATGCTTCTACAGAGTCCATTTCCTTGATGGATGGCTGTCTTTTGAAGCCTTATAAATGCCATTGAGTTCAGCAGTGATGAGGTACATCCTTGAGCACACCCCTTGTGACCTTTTTGCATCGGTGACCTATGCTTAGTGTGCATTCTACCTCTCCTTGATTCCACTATGCTGTGGTCACAGCAAGGATCAGTCTCTTCCATTTGGCTGAGACTTCATTGGTTTCATCTGTTTTAATGTTTTCTACTACAGCTGCTTCTGAGATTTTCAGAAGGAATTTCCATGATGAAAGCAAATATTCTATCAAGTTGTACATGCCTTGAGGTTAATGGTCTGGTTGCTCAGAGTTTCTATATTAAGACTGCATTTATTATTAATTCATTATGTCTCAGAAATCATCCACACAGAAAACATGTAAAAAATGCAAGAAGTTTTCCTCATGGCTGTCTTAGCATCACTTTGCCCCTCTTTCAATGTGCATCTCTCTGCTATTAGAAATTTTAATTTCGGTTTTTCTAAAAGTTTGCAAGACATTCCCTGCCTCAGCCCCCATTGTGATACCTAGTTCCTTAATGGAAAATTAATTTAGGTGAAGCTTGTTTTTCCTGTATTTGAACCAGATTTTGTTGGCATACTTGAAGTTTTGGTCCTGAAAGATATTATTCTTGGTGACTATTACCTTTGCCAGGAAGGTTTCAGAACTGCATTTTTGTCAGCCTAGATTATGTTTGACATTTCTAAAGAAAAGTGTTTCCCTTCAGCTTTATCATTCCTTTCTGCCTAAGGTAGCCAGAGTCCAGGGTAAATCGCTCCATTCATCTGTCTCTTTTCTACACTATTTGTTGAAATAAGGGAAAGTTTCTTCTGCATATCACAGATGTGTAGAGGTAATAAGGTACTCTGTGGATAGGAGTTGAGCCATATGTAAAGGGAATTTTCTTTTCCTGTGTTAGAAGAGAATGGAAGTATTGCCTTTTTAAAGGGCATTCAGATTATATTTACTGTTAATACAGCAAAGTTGTGCATAAGTGCATTCAGTTCAAGGTGTTAAACTTCTACAGCCTTTATCAGTAATGCCATCAGTGATTGTATTTCTGGTCGCCAGCATCTCTATTTTACCTTTGCAGAGTACTGCAGACTTGGGATTAATTCCAGGTCCTGTGCTTCTTTTGGGGCAACTGTGATAAGGTTTGCCTTTCTAAAAAAACACCAGTTGGATTAGCTGCTGCTCTGTCCTTTTGGTTTACTTTAGGTGGATGTCTTCATTGTCTTGGAAGTTATCTGTTTAATGCGATGTTAGAATTATTAGAGCAGTTCCATTCAAAGTATCAGACCCTTCTTCCCTTCATTCCTCTGTCTTTTCTCTGAGTTACCATCAGTGTATGAGGTTATGGTATTTTGCTTAATCTTTAGTTTTTTTTCTTGGTTTAAAGCTGGAGAGGAGCATGGCAGAATGGTGTTTTGTGAAACTGGGTTGAGATATGACAGCCTGGGAAAGTTTTACTTGCTGAGCAGTGCAGAAGGGACGGATGGGGAGATATCACTACTCTCTCTACTACCTATGGCTTTCTAACATATCTAACACTGTAGAAGGTATGAGTAATTGTTTATTGGACTATCAAAATGGTAAAAACATCATGCTTTACAGACAACAAAAGATATTATAGAGTGTGGGAAATTGAAGCATTAGCTGCTTGCAAAATAATGTAGGGAAGCAATGAAAGTAATAATTTAAGAACAAGCAAATGTGCTGTCCTATAAAGAGTCTGGTCAGAACTACGTTAATACCTTTCCAGACATTATCAAACACTTGTTACTTCAAGCAAACATTTTATAATCTTGGTGTGTCATGAGTTGGTTGTTCCCAGTATTCATTATTCAGAGTATTAATTTGGGTTTCTTTAGCTTTGTAAATAAGCAGTGGTGCTATTAACTCAAGGATGTTATTCATCACTTACCCTGATTCATCAAAGCTGCATCATATTTTAGAACAAGGTATAGATCCATAGAAAGTAGTTCAGTATATTGATGTACTGATTCAAACAAAAGGGATGATCCAACATAAGATAGTATTGCAAAGTACGTTAATTAGAGAATAAGTGGGTTAAAACTGAATTGATGAAAATGACATGTAACAAGAGGATATGAAATTGTAGGTGCTCATTCTAAGAGATCAAGAATAGCATCCTTACTAAGAAACCATTGGTACTGCCTTAAATGTCTCTCTTCCAGTGTGAAATAGTCTGGCATTTCTTAGCAATGGTAAATTCTTTGTAGTGATTTTATTGAAAAAACACAGTAACATGGCAAAGCTTCTAAATGACTAGACTGTGCAGTGGTTAGCGTTGTCGCCTCACAGCAAGAGGTTCTACAGCTCGATTCTCGGGTGGGGCACCTTCTGTGCAGAGTCTGCTTGTCCTCTCTGCTTTCGCGTGGATTTCCTCCAGGTGCTCCAGTCTCCTCCCACATTCCAATTACATGAGTTTAGAGCATTTATCCCTTGGCCTCCGCTGAAAATGGGCTGTGTCCCAGTCGGACTTTCTTATTAACAAATGTTTAATAGAATAAATAAAAAATAAATTAATTAAAAATATATATATATATGAAAATGAGTAGGTTAATTTGCAGTGAACAGATTAATTTGCAGGAAGACCTCAATCATGCCTTTTTTTTGGGCATTATTAAGTTACTGATGGTAGATACAGCACTTAAACATCTAGTTGTACCTAAAAAGAGAAGTGTATTATTTCCAGTTGGGTTAAAGAATGCAGTATGGAAAAAATGAGCAGCTTGAATGTTTCGTTTGACATCATAACTCTAGTGATGGATATATTTTACATATAGTGCAGATGTTGTGTTGTTTTTCATTGTTGTAGTTTTCCAAGTTGGAGGCAGTCAAAGTCTATACCTGACAACGTTTTTTTTTTTTTCAAGCACAGATGTAATAGAAAATGCTATGGATAGTTAGTCTAAACCTGGCAGACGCATTTTAAGCATTGAAAGTGGTAGAGTATTTGGAGCCAGTCTAGTAACTCTCTGAATTTTTATATCCCCGTTATTACTTGTAAGGAAAGGTGAGAGGAATACATTTTCAAAGGATGACCATGCATATTTTAACATTTTAGAAAACAGTATAGAAGTAAAATTGCAGAACACCATAATGTCACTGAAAAAAAAATTATAGTGGAAGCGCATAAATGCAGTTTCTGTGTGCTTACATAGACAGAACTAGTGAAAAAGAGATCCATTGATAAAAAGATATTATGGGTGTAGCTTAATTTTGGTAATTTCAAAACAGGTTGTCTTTTGTTGATCAGTATCCAGAGATAAAAGCCTTTCAAAAATATGTCCAGATTATTTATCAACACAAAAGAGAGAATCAAGTATTTTCAAGGCAATAGAAGAATATACAACTGAAAACAAAGCAATATATTCTGATGGTTGTCTGTGATTGAATCCCCAGTTAAGACAGCTGCTTACAGGGGAGTTAGAGCCATTGATTACTTCACTCAGAAGTATGAACTTACATCGTGCAGGTACAGTGTTCATCTAACCCTTTGAATGCTGTGGGCATAGTAGATAAAAATAATCCTCTAACGCACAGAGAATGGCTTCTTCTCTTGGTTCATCTGGCTCTTGCCCCATGGAACAGATGGACTTTAGGGTTGTCGTCTGGGTATCCTGGGGAAAGAATGGGTTCACTGGAAAATCAGGAGGGGCAGTGTTTGACAGCTAGCAGAGGGATTAGACCCCCTCCAAAAAATGACTCCATATGTAGTCAATAGAAAATGACAGATATTCAGGACTCGTGTATATACCTTCTGAACAGGACAGTTCAGACAAATATGTCAAAGGAAAGAAACATCAGACATGATTACCATAGTTGAAGGTGAAAGCTACTGGGGAAAGAAGAAACGTGAATTACAAAATAGTAACGAGGTATTAAATGAGTGTGCTGAAAAGCAAGTTAGCTGAGGAAGTTACTTGGACATGTGAGATGTTGGAAGAAAATCCCAAGGTAATAAATAGTGTAATAGAAATGGGTAGTCTTAGAAACTTAGACGAAGCGAGATATCCTGTTAAAGACGCAGAAAGAAAATTTACAGGATCAAAATGAAAAAAGATGAATTCCTTCATGTATTTTATGATAAAGTTGCTGTTTTGCTGGCTGTGAATGAATTGTGAGAACAGCTTCCCATTTGTCAGAAATGTACTGATGAGCAGCAACTGCTGTGTATTAGTAACTGTAGTAAAAGGGGACTTGTATATTTATAGTACTGTCCAGTTAAAAACTGGGCCATCTACATCTGATTGAATGAACTTGAAATTGGTTCAGATTGTTTGTTGTTTTATTGGCTGTTACTAGCAATAAAAGGGGTACAGGCATGTACCAGCATTATTAAAAACAATTGTAAGTGGAGCTGATGGCAGGAGGGGACAGCACTATTGAGGTGTTATGTACCCATATTTTCTGCCAATGGGAATTAACCAAGTAATGTTTAATGAGCAAGGTACCCATTTCAAAGAAATAGTTATGAATGAAATGTATGAATACTTTAGAATGGAACATAGAGTTTCTTTACCCTTCACCCTTGCACACCAGAGATGATAAAAACATGGCTGGAATCCTTATAGATACACTTAAAAGACAGTTAAGGATTCTGGGAAGGAATGAGTTAAACTGAGTACAATTCTGATAGCCATTGCAGCCACCCTTTTAAATTTAAGCTAAGTGACTTCTGTCATGATAATGACTGGAAGAAGATGTAAATATCCAGGTGAATTCTCAAAACTGCCTGGTTAGTAAGATGGAATTAAGTTAATAGTTCTTTAAAATATATGTAGTAAAGTTTCGGTAGGATCTACAAACTTGTCAAAAGATTTTGTAGAAATAAGCAATACAGTGATCAGTGTTGATAAGATAATGTTCAATAATGTTCGGTTTATGAATCAGTGGGATTAATACTGGGTGTGTTCATGGGGAGTAATATAACAGAACATATGGTGTAATCTGTTTTAATTAAAAACTAAAGAATAAGAACACTAAGCAGGCTTCACTGACTAAAAACGTGCAACAAACCGACATGTTCTTTGCTTCATTTCTTCTTAGTAAGTATTGTATGGGCAACCATTGTGGACTTGGGTACAATTTGTTGTACCATCATATAATGCAACAAAAGTGGTCAGTTTATTTTTAGAACCAAGTGATACTCAAAGGTATATGATTGTGAACATGAAGTTAATCTGTAGGACATTGTACTCTGTATTTACTGCAAAATTGTGAGGCGTGATTTAGAACTGGCATTCTAATTGGTGCCTTCCAAAATGAGAAAACAGTAGAAGGTGTCAAATTGTCCCAGTTCAGAGAGACACTGATCTGAAAACCCACGGCTAGTGAAAATTGATTTTCTTTTGGAAATATTAATCTAATATGAGAGATTCTCCTAAATGGACATTGATTGGGTTCACTGTCTTTAGCAGTTGGAGTTGTGCACTTTTTCTCTGAAACAACCATTTTTATTGGCACACGCTTCTGGTACACACCATAACATTGATATCACACGTAAACTGTACAAGGGTTCTAGCTTCTGAGCTTGCCATTTCTATTCTGTCATTCATGCATTTCATACCTGTCTTATTAAAAAAATTCTATTTGCACTGTAAAGAAACAAATCCACAGTATTCCTGTTGCCATCAAATTAGCAATCAAGTTTGGTGTGGAAAAACTACTGTGGCAGGGCTAGCCACCCAGTGGTGTAAACTTTAGCTATAGAGGATTATCACTGTTGAAGTAACAACCCAACCATATATGCAAAAAAAAAAATGTGAAAAAGGGGTTGTGGATGGACTCATGCCAACATTGCCTTTATTGCTTTGGGGAGGAGCCTAGCCTGAAACACAGCCACAACTGCCAACAATTCAACTGTGTCACTCCCAGTCATCAAAGGAGGAGGCTCCCAGCTTTATTTATTACCATGAGGCTGGATATGGTTGAGAGCCCTGTCAGGTGATGATCAGTGTGAAGATCCTAT
Source organism: Protopterus annectens (assembly GCF_019279795.1). Lineage (NCBI taxonomy): Eukaryota > Metazoa > Chordata > Ceratodontiformes > Protopteridae > Protopterus > Protopterus annectens. Next base: position 275,699,956 of record NC_056745.1, read on the forward strand.
ATGCAGACCAGTGTCGTACTTGGAACACAGTCACTGGGAGCAAAGCTGAGATGGTAGGCTACAGCCTAGCCCTTCATGATATTTGCAAAAACAGCTTTCTGGGTCCCATGGATGCTGAGATTATCTGCTATGTCATTATTTTGAATAGTGTTGTGTTCAGAGGTAGACTTCATTCATAAAGGTTTACTGGAGACTATACTGGTTTGGAATGTAAGTGCATCCTGGTTGCCAAGGAAGGCTCCACCAGGAATACAGGATACATCTCTGAGGATCAACAACCTCAGCTCCTTTTACCATGACCAAGGTTCTCATCCTTGCAAAGGAATAAGTGATGCCTAGATCGAACTTATGTTTAACAAAGATCTGTACAGGTGCTTACACTCCATAATGTTTTGGTCAACAAACCAAGTGGATACAGTGCTTGGCATTGTAGTCTTTGTATTCCTACTGCCAAGGTAAAGGTCTCCTTATGACTAAGAAGAATAAGTCTGCAACAGTCTACTGAAATGACTGAAAGGTAGAGATCAGAATGGATCGTTGCCTCCAGCATTGTGTTTGTAACTTACATTTTCTTTCTTTTTTCACTTGCTTTCCTGTTCTTTCCAGAATCTGAATTTGATGCATGCCTTTTTATCTTCCATTTGTGTTACCTTTGGACTATTTCCTTGTGTCTGTTTCTTCCTTGTTTCAAACCACAGCTAACAGATATGACATTTTAATTTCTGCTCTGTTCCTTGGTGTTGCTAGGGTTTGGGATAAGTTTGGGGAGTTGGTTTCAAGATGTTAATCTTGGAAAGTTGTTTACAGGCTCTTCATAACTACTGCTACATTTTTTAAAATAGACATAACATATAGCTTTAATGTTTCAGGGTAATGTAAACACTGTGTCTCTTTGATCCCTAAGATACAGAGACAAAGATGGTATATGTTGCGACACATGTTTGTCAGTGACAGTTCTGTAATTTAAATCCCAGGCAGCAAGAATCCGAGCCTTCAGCTAACAGCTGTGGTATGCTAACTGTCAAAGTGCTGTTATTAAGCTGATATGACGCAATGCAATTGGAAGAGAAATGCAGAATATAGATTGTATGTACTTTTTTATAATGCAGTATGATGCTGTGATTTATTTTATTTATTTATTTTTTTACATAAAGGTGCAGTCGTACCGCTCGGCACAAGATTTCTGGAGAAAGACAAAAATAATGAAGAATAAAAGCCCAAAATCAGGGACAGGTTTTAGATGTTGCTGTTACAAACTTAAAAAGGTGCTAGAACAACAGGTTTTGAACTAGCATGCCTTTTCTGAAGGAAGTGAAGTCTGAAACTAAAATGCTTATAATTGTTTGTTTAGTGACATCAGCTCTCAGTGATTTGCCCCCCCCCCCCCCAAAAAAAAAAAATAAATAAAACAGAATTTTTATGAGAAACAGACTAAAAATATGATGCAAAAATCTGTACATTCTCTGAATGTCTTTCCACTTGAGCGATATGGGTACAGTCCATATTAGCATTAGGAAGACTAGCCCTCTATAGCCTTTAAAAAGTATAATTCAGACTGAGGATTGATAGAAGTCTGAGCAACTCACTATTTGCAAAGATTAACTTTATTCTGATCGAAGCAATTAAAGTACATCTGTGTAAATAAGCTTACCATAACAGGAGATGTTCATATGATCACTGCTGCAGTAGGCTTAGCTATATGGGTTGTGTACTGGATAGGATATGACAGCTGCCCGGTTTCCAGAACTTTATGGCACCTTTCACATGCCCAAACTGTTGACAGCTGAAGCAGAGCTGAGTAAAATCAATATTTTGGGTGCCAAACCTTTCCGTGCTTTCATGCCACCTGAAAGAAGTCAGTGCTAAGTAAGAAAAAATCAAAGTCTTTACTCTAGCATCAAAAGTAAAAGGGATGAAGCATCTACTGCAGCAGTGATCATTCAAGTATCTACTGTTATGGTAAGTTTGCTTATACGTCTGTATTATGTTCATCATTTAATCACCGTAGCCTTAGGTATATGGGTAGCCTACCATAGCTTATAATGACTGGGAGGAGGAAGGATGAGGGTCCATGAGCCCATGTAGAATTTATTTATTTATTTTTTTAATTTTATTTATTTGACATTTAGTTACCGGGATGGGGAGAAAAGCACCAGAGGTACTCTATTTTTACAGAGTGAAAGATCGTCATGTTAACATTCAAATTCTGATGTAATATACATATACTTCATAATATGCAGAAGATACAAGGCAGATGAGATTGAAACCATGTGCACTAATTATGAGTATATAGAAATAGACAACTATTTACAAATATAGTATGAGATAGGCATGAATTTAGTCTATAGGCGCTATCTGTGACAAGCACAATAGACAAATATTTCCATTTTAAGTCTAAAATACTGGTTATATACTTTACTTACATGCAACAAGTTAGAGAACAGGTTCTGTAATATACATTTGCTTTTCTGTTTACAACAGGTAAGAGGACATTATCTGTTGTATATGCTTGAGGTGAAAAGGAGGAGAAAAAGTCTGACCTGTAGACTAGATAGTGGTATAGTGAATGATTTTGAATATGAAATTTGCCAGAGAAGTTAGTTGTGAAAGTTTACAGGGAAGTGAGAAAGGGGGACACTGTAGAAGAGTAGTAGTGAGGTTGAGGAAGAAAATATACGTCTATCCTGGCATTGAACATGAACAAAGCAATACATTGTTTAAGTAATCTTATAGAGAGGGAAGGTTTGAAAGATTGGAAGGATAGGGCTGGCCAGATGGTTATAAGGATACAATTCCAAGCTTTAGTGATGGAGTAAGCATATAGACAATATTCTGTAGATTTGGAGAGTTTGAGTAGTAGTGAGTTGAATTTGGTTATTGGATCATAGCAGACGTCAGGGGGATTATTTTTGTAGGGTTATTTTTATGGCAGGGCAGCTAGTAGTATAATTAATTTTGTGTGCTATAACTAGTTGTGTATATTTTAAGTAATTGGGTAGTACTGAGTTTTAGCAAACTTGGCAACTTTGTTGTAACATTATTCAAGTTTTTGAGTAAGTGAGGTCTGGAGGTTTGCGAGTATGGGAGCACCATAGAGAAGGGATGACAGAAAATAGCTGTTTCATGGGATGATTTTGGATATAGGAGGCTAAAGTTTCTAGCCCTGTAGAGTAATCTTATTTTTAATTTAATTTTTTGATGCCATTTTGTATATGGAAATCGAACTTGAGGTTATCATCTACTGTCATATCTGACAGTTAAGTGTGAGAGGCAAGTTTGATATTTGTGTAATTTGAAG